>NW_007258429.1:830889-840364 GCF_000164805.1 Carlito syrichta
CTCCAGTCTGGGCAACAGAGTGAGACTCCAACTCAAAAAACAAACAAACAAAGAAACAAACAAACAAAAAAACCCCAAAACCCCAAATATTCTTATAGTTTGAGGTTTTATGTTTAGGTCTTTGATCCATTTAGAGTTAATTTTTGCATATGGTGATAGGTAGGGATCCTGTTTCAATCTTCTGTAAGTGATCAGCCAGTTTTCCCAGCACCATTTACTGAATAGGTTCTCCTCTCCCCAGTGGTTGTTGTTGGAGTCTTTGTCAAAGATGAGTTGGTTGAGAAATTGAGGTTTTGCTTCTGGAATCTCTGTCCTATTCCATTGGTCTGTATGCCTGTTCTTGTACCAATACCAGGTGGTTTTTATTACTGTAGCCTTGTAGTAAAATTTGAAGTCTGGAAGTGTAATACCTCCTGCTTTGTTTCTTTTGCTAAGGATTGTTTTGGCTATGCATGGCTGTTTATATTTCTGTATGAATTTCTGTATTGTCACTTCCAGGTCTGAGAAGAATGATGTTGGCGATTTAATGGGTATTGCATTGAATCTGTAGATTACCTTTGGCAGAATACACATTTTAATAATATTGGTTCTTCCTATCCATGAGCATGCAATATGTTTCCATTTGTTTGTGTCTTCTTGGATTTCTTTGAGCAGTGTTTTGTAGTTCTCATTGTAAAGGTCTTTCACTTCTCTGGTTAGGAAGATGTCAAGGTATTTCATTTTTTGTGTGGCTATTGTGAAGGGACTGTGTAGAAAAACGTTTTTAAAAATGCCCTCATATCAGTTTCAATGATTTTGTTCCAGTAGACTAAACAAGTCAATGAGAGAAAAAGTATTTTCAACAAATGATACCAGAAAAATTTTACTTTTGTGAGGTAGAATCTTAACTTCTATCTCATATCACACTTGAAAATTATTAGAATATGGATAATAGAACTAATATAAAAGCTGGCAGTAAAAGCCTTCTGTGGAGAAAAAAATCTTCATAGCATTATTTGTGGAATCTCCAGAGACTCACTGAAAATTTCCGGATCTAAATCAAATATTACATTATTTTATAAAATAGAAACAGGAAAACTGAAAAAGAGATTTTCTAGAACAATATATTTTAAAACATGAAATTTCTTCAAAGATATGCCTAAAATACAATTGTAGGAGATGTTTTTCTTTTTTTTTTTTGAGTTGGAGTCTCACTCTGTCACCCAGACTGGGGTGCAGTGGCCGCTCCCAGCCACCGCAGCCTCGAGCTGCTGGGCTCCGGTCATCCTTCTGCCTCAGTTTTCCAAGTAGCTGGAACTACAGGCGCGCGCTACTATGCCCGGCTGATTTTTTTGATTTATTGTAGAGATGAGGTCTCGCCTGCTCAGGCGGGTCTGGAACCCGCGGGCTCAGGCAATCCACTCACCTCAGCCTCCCAAAAGCGCGGGATTACAGGCTGAGCCACCGAGCCCGGCTATAGGAGATGTTTATAAACAAACATGAAACTGTTTCATGAGAAAAATTATGAATACTAGTTTTAAAATGTATAACTCCAATATATAAAAGTCCCACTAAAATGCAGTTTTTGAAGGGAACAATGTTTTATGTAATGAAAATTTGATCTTTGGAGATACATTAAAAAGTTTTGGTAAATAAACACAATTTATTTATGATAGATCTATAAATTATTTCATGAATAATGTACTAGTGAAGAAAAATAATATTAGCTTGAGGTTTGATTATTAAAATGAGGAAAATTAGAAATAATCATTTAAATTAGTTTAGATACAGAGAATTATCATGAGGAAAAGAGGTGATATTATGTAAATAATTATAATCATACCTACATAACAAAAAGTAAATGCTTCTAAAGTTAAAACATTTTCAAATATTAAGTCAAGTCAAACCCAATAAATCAAGTAATCAAAAAGGAAATCAGAAAATTTCCCGGAATCTGCTATGTAAACTCTTTGTCTTGGTGTACTATAAATGGCAAAGGGCATAAAATATATCTCTAGTATCACAAGGCTCATATCATAACTGAAGAGCTAAAAGATACTCATAAAAAGAAAGGTTTGTAAGTGGCACATCATCAGTACTCCATGACTTGTGTGCAAAAGTGACAGTGGAGATAAGATCATCTTTTTGAGCTATGTTGTCTATTAGTTATAAATACATAGAAATAATAGCATAAAGCTATACATTCACAGATTTCTTATTTCGTTCTTCTCCTTTAGCTTAGGAATAAAGCGTACTATGGTGGCAATCTTGATTTGTTATCAGTCATAGTAGGGCTAAGACTGCCAGCTGTAGTTCTGAAACTAATCCAGGGAACTGCATTTTTGTCCAGATATTTATTCTCGACGGTGGCAATGAGCTGAGTTCCTAAGATTCACTCCAACAAAGTAATTCAGGGAATCAAAAATCCAGAAAAGTCAAAATTTGTTTCATTACAGAGATATTTTTCTTAGAGATTATAACGAAAATACAAACTTTATCACAGAAATAGCTGTTGTCTTCTTATTGTGGATTATTTATATTCTTTTCAATTTGCAATAGGCATGGAAAATACACTAGAAGAGAAGATACAAGAACGGTATTATAATGTTAACTTTCATCGAACTAGAATTACCAAGTTTCTTAGCCTTTCTGAGAGCTTGTTTTTCTAAAAAAATTGAAAATAACTACTTCACACTCCTTTAATGAAAGGTAAGATAAATATGGAAAAGCAAATATGTGATCAGAATGCTCATTATATATAAAAAAAATTCTTGACAATTTAATTTGAGCAACTTTGCTGTATGCATTATCATCTTGTATTTTCTATGTGCACAACAAGCAAAATTGTACTTGCTCCTATTTCTCCTGAATAGCTTTATATTATCAAAGTGGATTAATAACTTAAAGTATTAGCTAAAAGGTAGAAAGATAAATAACATATTGTGGAAAAAAACAAGGCAATTATTATCATGGAACTTTCTGCTGCAGGGTGAAATCTATGACTTGATACCTTCTATTCACCTGTTAAAAGAATATATATATATGTATGTATGTATGTAACACTGGTATATTGAAATAGTCTTCAATATATTTTCTATCTCAAAAGTACCTGTTTGCAAAAGCTATTGATATTGGTAAGACAGTTGCCATTAAAATAATAATCCTATATTTGTCGCCAAGTTATTAGGAAAGATAACATTTCACTTTCTTCTAATAATATATACAATTAAAATTTTCATTTTATGGAGATAACACCTTCAACAAAAAAATAGTGCTTCTATTTGTGATAACTTTAGTCCTTATGGCAGACTAATATTGTGAGCTGATATTTGCTGAAGAGTGATACATTTCTATAAATTGTATAAGGAATATTGTTTAGGATAAACACTATAATAAGGTTAGTTTCATCATTAGCACAATTATCTTTAAATACATAGAATTTGTTTTTAAAAAGGCACAACATGTATCTCTTTTTTATATAAAATCTTTCTCATGCAAAAATCTAAGCAAACCTCACAATAAAAAAAAAAGAAGAGAGATAAAGAATGTCATTTTGCTATGCAGGCCAGTACTATCCATGCATGTAAAATCAGAGTTGAATTTTCTTGGTTTGAAACACCCCATCTCTGATTTTCATACATTGCACTAAGCCACCATAAGTTTAAACCTGCATTTGCAAGTCCAATGACTCTATGATCCTACCAGCACTGAACAATGCTGATTAAGGAACCATATGTCATTTAGTGATTATTTCATGACACAATGACCATTTCAAATGGTTAATGCAACAAAAGAAGGATTTTCATAGGAATACATTTTTGAGTGCTATTTTATTTTCTAGTCGAATGCCCATTTATTGTTTTTTTCCCTGCAAAATCCCATGGAACAAGTCAATATGTAAATAAGCCATTAGCCAAAGGGAAGGGAAGTAAAAAAAAATCCATATACTCGGCACTAATAAGATTTCAGATGGGCTCCTAGTAATAAGCATATGAAAATGATAGATATATTTCTTACTTCCTCCAGGGAGTTTCTATCTGACCTAGTTGCAACGGTACAGTGTTGAGTGTGTTTTCAACACACAATTCTTGAAAAAATGTGAAGGGAGATTTGGGAAGCTTTGTGATTTCTAAATGTATTAAAAGAGAAATGAAATAACTCAGGTTGAAATGGGTCGAACGAAATAAAAATGGGTTTTATGAAGTTGTAAAAAATAAGGTAAAACTTTTCTCCGTGATTATACAAAGATTTGATAATTTAAATTCCTAGAAAAATATGTAAACGTGTGTGTGTGTGTGTGTGTGTGTGTGTGTGTGTGTGTGTGTGTGTGTATACACGTATGCATCGGTATGCTGTCGTTTTCAGAAATCGAAAGCAATTGGAAGAGAGAAAATATAAACTAAAACCAAAAATACATAGATCCAGAGCTACCCTGCGGCTAAGGCTACTTGCAATCAAGGCCCTTCTTAAAACGACAGTCAGCAGGTGAGAACTGTGAGCCTGAGGAACCTGGAGTGCAGAGTCCTCAGGCTATACAATGCTCAAATGATTGCTTTTAGAATGTTTCAGAACAGTACTCCACTACAATCACCCAACATAGCCCAGGGTGGTGCCAGATTCTGTTAACAAAATCGTTTGACATTCAATATAGAACAGATTTTCAGGAAAGGACACACTGTCATCTAGAACCCACATGCTTTTATGGTTTAAAAAAAGGAGGGGGGGACCAACGACTTTTGGGAACTTCCCCTCTCACGGACCCCATTTGAAATACAAGAAGTGTTTTGTGAAAGGGAAATGAGACCACTTATGATAATGTGAGAATTTAAATAGCTTTGTAGGAAAAAAGAGAACATTTGTCACTTGCAGAGCATATGATATGGATCATTGAAAATTTACAGTCATAAATGGGAACAGTATGGGAGGAAGACAAAAGTTAGTCGAATAGGTTCTGTTTGTTGTAAAGTGGGTCTCTAAGGAAGAGTGGAATGTCAGCGCAATGGCAAGCAGTGAGAAAAGCATGTGAGGAAAAAAGGAAAAACAGTTATGATTGAAAATTCACTATTCAGGGTTTCTACCTCTCATTTCTCTACCAGCATTCCTGCTTGGCTCTACACTTACCCCCGATGTCTAGAGTGTTATTACTTAACTCGATACAGATTTTGAGGTCAGACTGAAGGTGCTACGCTCATAGCCTACATTTTTATTCATTTTTGTGAAAACCTTTCATCGAACTGAATTTTAAATCACACATATGCTATAATCTGGTTAAAGGCATAGATTAGAATTTCATGAAAAAATGAATTTTTTTTTAGATTAGAGACTATAATTTATTTAGAAAGTAGAGAGAGAGAGAGAAAGAGGTGATTCATCTCCCCAAGGTAGGGGAGGGGACCAAAACTTAAGAAAACATGGCCTGGCCATAGCTCAAAGAGCACATGGCCACACCATAGCTTAGCAAGGCAGTGGCGGCAATGGTCTGGTAATGACCAAAAATGAATATCATAGTCATTCTTTCAAACTTTTAGGTAGAAGAAAACAGACAAGAGTTAAACAATGATTCTTCACACCATATACACTATGAGATTTAGAACCATATCATTGGGGAAGAATCAAGGAAATGTTAATGATCACTACTATATACTGAGCACTTAGTAAGTATGTGATAACTGCTAACTTTTATTATATCCCAGGTATTGTGTTAAGCACTTTCTTACTGTGTTATATTCATGCAAGTTACAACTCTACAGGAGCAGATTTTCCAGACAGGTATGATTGCATACATACATTGACTAAGTTTTAACCCTTATTCACACAGCCAAAAAATGGGGAGATAACTATTTGAATTTAGATCTCCCTGACTCAAAATGTATTCTTTTTATCAATTGAGATAAAGTTTTCTTCAACAGTGCATTTCCAGAGGCAAAGCAAATATGCAGCTTTTAGTAAGAGCACATTAAGTAGTGAGAATCTCCAACTAAGACTTAATCTAAACCCCCAAATCATGCTAACCCTAACTCGAACTCTTTGGAAATAATAATGGTCTCACAATTATTCTGCTCCTTTATGAAAAGGATATAATTTGAGAAGAGAAGCCAGAAACCTCTGTTGGAGAGGCTGGTGAAGTGGTACATGTCTGCACATGTAGACCTCAAACCTTCCTCATCTAGGAGTCTTAATCACGATTAGCAAAAACCTCAGAATTGCATTCTCAGCAGACTTAATTTTCTCCAAGAATGCTCTGCTCCACAGTCACTTAGAGACCATCCAGAACACATGTTCCAAAGGAAAGTATGGGGAAAAGTCACACCTTCATGTCTATGCATATCCTGGAAGAGGCATGATTCACTTCTGTTCAAAGTCCATTGCCCAGAGTTGGTGTCACAGCTCTGTCTACCTGCACATGAAAGCACACAAAATATTTGGTAAATTGTACTGTTTTTGCCACTAGGAGTAGGAAGAAATATGTGAAAGGCTGTCAAAATCACCTTTTCTTCTTTCTGTGCCAAGGGTTTATGTAAAGACAGCATATATTTGATGTTATGGGCTTTTCTTACAAAGTTTTTGTTTGATTATTTTCAAATAAATTTCCTCAGGGAATCTCTTTTGTTCAATTAGCAACATTAAAATTTAGTTTCGTGAATTAAAGAAAAAATCATAGTTTTTTTTATGGCAGTTATCAGTTAGAGTCTATGTTAAGCTATTTCATTGGCATAACTTCGTAGGTTTACACAGTGTTTTTTACTTTGACAATTACATTTGACATTTAACATTTTTTATTTTAATGATAATATATTACTATAATACTTAAAAATATATTATTTAGAGTTCATATTAAAAATAATTTTAATAATCTAATTTATATTTTAAATTGTGTTAATTTTATCACATTGTTTTAATGTATATGTATTTATTTCTGATATTAAACAGTTAGCTCTATTATTATCCTGAATAATATTGAATTTTTTTCTATTTTAATTTGTAATAAGATTAAACCTTGAATATATTGGATATGTCTGATTAAGTACATTATACTCTAGAAGTCACTTCTAATAAGGCATACCTTAACAGGCAGATGTCTGGTTTCTCAGTTTCAGAAAAATCAATCAAAACTGCAGGAGGCATGAATGGAAAAAGTAAAAATGATTTAGTAGAAGGTGTTTTTGCAGAATATCCATCTTGGAATTTTTGTTTTCCCATGGGTACCTTCTTATGAATAGCTCTTTGTTTGCCGTATAAAATGTGTTGAAATTGCTTTTGGTCATTTTAAATTATACAAAAGCAAGCATCCCAACATACATGTTTGCAAATATAAAATGAATTGACATTTAGGGTTGTTATATTCACATTTTTAGAATTTATTTATCTTCTACAATGTGCATAATTTATTTTTCTGCTTTTATTTTGCTTTTAGTTTTCTTATGTTTGTTTTTCATTGCAAACGTGATCTTAATTTTCAAAATTTTGAAAATTTAATATCCGCTTTTTCTATGTATCTTAAATACATGAAACTCCTTGTACCTATGAAATGACTGGATGCTATACTTCATTTCTAAAGACAGTAATAGGATTTTCTTCTTCTTACACTTTCTCTTTTAAACAAGCTATTTGCCCTGTTTTTTTTTTTTTTTTTTTTTTTTTTTGGTCAAAGTAATGCAGTACCAATTCCCTTTCTAATTAATTTTTTCTCTCATCTATACAAATCACAGCTATTGCTTTATTCCCTCAAATTTCTGCTTACCTTTTTCTACCACAGTCAGTATCACATAAACCAAAATATACGTACAGCATCTGATTTATAAATATTTATTTATTTTTTAAGGTGGAAAGTAACAGTCATTATTTTCATGCTTTACCAGTAGTGATTCTAAAAATTAATTTCTTAATAAAGATCAAAAGTTTGTGGAGTATCCATCAAGTGAAAAAACCTTGTGGATATGAGGAAGCAAAGAAAGGCAATGATCTGACATTACAATGTTCACTTTCATAAGTAGAAACTTAAAGCATGTCAACACTAAGAATGAGGAAGAGAGTTTTGTGTAATTTTCTCTCAACTTTTTAGTATTTATTTCCATAGTGGGTTTGAGAGATTGGTGAAATGAATTTGTAGAGGAGAGGAAATGAGAAGACAGAGAGCATGATAATGGGGTTAATCGGGGGTTTTGCAAACAATCTTAAACTCACAGACAGTAGATTCTTTTTTTTTTTTTTTTTTTGAGTTGGAGTCTCACTCTGTCCCCCAGGCTGGAGTAGCCTTGATCCTGGGCTCAGGCAATCCTTCCACCTCAATCTTCCAAGTAACTGGAACTACAGGAATGCGCTACCACACCCGGCGACTTTTCTGTTTTTGCTGTAGAAAAGAGATCTTGCCAAATTGCCCAGATTGTTCTCGAACCCCTGAGTTCAGGCAATCCTCTCGCCTTAGCTTCCCAAAGTGCTGGGATAACAGTCTTGAGCCACCCATGCCCAGCCGGCAGCAGATATTTATCTAAACCTGCTGGAACAGAATTATTTACTTTCTCCCCTCTCTTCCTAATAGGTGTATTTAAAAAAATAAATAAATAAAAATTTTTCCTCGGGGAAAAATGGGTGGTATTTTAAGTCCTGAGGAACCTGCAACACAATCAGAGAAAGAATGTCCTTATTATTCTCCAACATTGGGAAATTACTCTGTGGCAGGAAATTTTAAGGAAAGAGGATTGAAAACAAACAAACAGACAAAACTGTGAGAAGCAACACAGACAGGACTAATTAGCAACATAAACTGCAAGAGATACTGTACACATCTTTATAGAAACAAGTGCTTAAAACCTTACGTTTATATTAAAGACTAATGAGTAGCCTGGTTGGGCAGAGACTGTCTCTTTAAAGATGAGGTGAAACGCAGATGTAAGACTGGGATAACAGCCTGAGTGACCACAGAGAGATGATAAATAGCTTTCCAGGGCCTCCCATCATAAATACTGCTTTCAATGAGACTAATATGAATGGAATAGATGACATAGGAGTATTCAAAAGAAATTGTGACGATAGAAAGCAACTCAAAAATAAAATACTGAGAAGGAAGAGTCAAAAAAGAAGTAAATGGATTAACTCACACCGATAGCTATGAACTTCCTTGCATGGTACTTTCTCAGTTTTAATTATGAAATTATCAATATTTTAAAAACCCTTTCATCATAGCACAACATTTAAATTTAGTGTTTAAGAAAAAACAGTATGTTCGATGTAAATATAAAACACAGAGGCATTTGTTTGTTTCTTTTCTTTTCTTTTTTTTTTTTTTTTTTGAGTTGCAGTCTCACTCTGTCGTTCAGACTGGAGTGCAGTGGCTGCTCCCAGCCACTGCAGCCTCGACCTGCTGGGCTCCCGCGATCCTTCTGCCTCAGCCTTCCAAGAACTGGAACTACAGGCGTGCGCTACCACACCCGGCTAATTTTTGATTTATTGTAGATATGAGGTCTCGCCAAGTTGCCCAGGTGGGTCTCAAACTCAT
>NW_007258429.1:840410-912599 GCF_000164805.1 Carlito syrichta
GCCCAAGTTGCCCCAGGCGGGTCTCGAACCCACGGGCTCAGGCAATCCACTCACCTCAGCCTCCCAAAGCGCGGGATTACAGGCTGAGCCACCGAGCCTGGCTTGTTTATTTTCAAAATACATGTCAAAAATCCACAGACTGCAGCAAGCATATTTTAGGGGAAGTATGCTTATATCATTTATTCCATAACCTAAAGTCTCAGTTTATTGAAGAGAACATAATTAAGAATAGCAGGACGTTTCAATGACCTTAACAGGGGACAAGTTGAGTAGAAAGACAATAATTAATTTATGTGATTAAAATGACACAAGATTTAAAGTGACTCCGGAATTAAATGTTTAACTTTACGTAATTTTTTTAACTTTTATTTTTTATATTTTAAAGATGTGGGGTACAATGCAGTGTTAGGTATACAAATGTTCATTATGGAGGTACCCTTGTTGATGAGTTGTGCCACGCCTTCCCTGGCAGATTACCACTACTGCCAATCCTACTTCCCCCGCCCCCCTCCTGGCAGTTTCCTACTACTGCCAATACTTTTCTTATAGTACTACAATACAAATATGTATCCAGTATCACAAAAGCAAAAATGTCATTTAAGAAATATAAGAAAAATGTTGAATTTTTAGTAATATCTGTTTTTATGAAAGAGATTGTGCTACAGCAAATATTGTTTATTGAATATAACAGGACACCAAATAGCAGACAAGAGGTAAATGCACAAGTCTACAATGGTTTTGAGTGAGAACACGTGATACTCAGTTCTTTGTTTCTGTGATAAATCACTCAGTATTATAGACTCTAAGTCCATCCAGGTTGCTGTGAAGTTCATGATTTTGTACTTATTTATGGCTGCATAATATTCCATCACGTATATGTACCACCTTTTTTGAATTTTTTTTACTTTAAAGATGTTGGGTACAATTCAGGATTAGGTATACAAACGTTGATTATACAGGTACCTTTGTTGATGAGGTGTGCCCCTACATCCCCTAGCAGTTTACCTCAACTGCCAATCCCATCCCTCCTCCTGTGGCAGTTCCCATTACTGTCAATACCTTTCTTATAGTATTATGATAATTGTTCAAGGCCTGCTTATGAGTGAGGACTTCTGGTACTCTGTTCTTTGTTTCAGCGATAGATCACTGAGTATGATCGACTCTAAATCCATCCAAGTTGCTGCTAAGTCCATATGTGTGTCCTTTATGGTTGCATAATATTCCATTGTATATATGTGCCACATTTTTTTTTTAATCCAGTCCAGTTTTGATGGGCAGCATGGTTAGTTCCATGTTATTGTTATTGTGAATAGAGCAGCAACAAACATTCGTGTGCAGGTATCTTTTTTGTCTTTTGTCAACTTTTTAATGGGGCTGAATGTTTTTTTCATTTCAGCAAGTTTGAGTTCCTTGTAGATCCTAGATGTTAGGCCTTTGTCAGATATACGGTTGGCAAATATTTTTTCCCATTCTGTGGGTTGTCTCCCTGCTCTTTTAATGGTTTCTTTTGCTTTGCAGAAACTTGTCAGTTTGATGGGGTCCCACTTACCTATCTTATTTCTTATGGTATGGGCACTTAGGGTTCTGATTAGGAATTGGTTGCTAATTCCAATTTCCACAATAGTGTCTCCTGCATTTGCTAAGATTCTTAGAGTTTGAAGTTTTACATTTGTCTTTGACTCATTTAGAGTTAATTTTTGTGTATGGTGTTAGGTAGGGGTCCTGTTTCAACCTTCGTATGTGGTCAGCCAGTTTTCCAAGCACCATTTACTGAATAGATTTTCCTCTCCCCAGTGGTTGTTGTTGGAGGCTTTGTCAAAGATGAGTTGGTTGAGAAATTGAGGTTTTACTTCTGGACTCTTTATCCTGTTCCATTGGTCTATATGCCTGTTCTTTTCAATGTATAGGATCATGTCATCAGCAAAGAGGGATAACTTGACTTCCACTTTTCCTATTTAGATACCCCTGATTTCCTTCTCTTGTCTAATTGTCCAAGCTAGGACTTCCAACACAATATTGAACAAGAGGGGTGAGAGTGGGTAGCCCTGTTTTGTTCCAGTTTTTACTGGAAATGTTTCCAGTTTCTGTCCATTTAGCAATATGTTAGCTGAGGGTTTATCATAGATGGCACTTAATATTTTGAGGTATGTTCCTTCTGTACCTAGGTGTTTGAGGGTTTTTATCAAGAAGGGATGCTGGATTTTGTCAAAAGCATTTTCTGCATCTAATTATATAATCATGTAGTTCTTATGTTTACATCTGTTGATGTATTTAGTTACATATAAAGCTATGTTGATTATTTTTCATGATAAATGTATATTGTGGTCACTCTAGCATTTTCTAAAAACTATTGTATTTGTATAATGAATATGAAACAAAAAATGTATATATTATATGTTATAATATAAAATTGTGTATCTGGCATATAAGAAAAATGTTGAATTTTTAGTAATGCTTGCTTTTTATGAAAGAGATTGTGATTCAGCAAATATCATTGAATATAAAAGGACACCAAATAGCAGACAAGAAGGAAATGCACAAGTCTACAATGCTTTTTACATGGATAACAGAATTTATTGTTCTATATTTAGACAATGCTTTTCTTAGGGGCAGAACCACATTCCCCTAGATCATTTAAGAAATTTATTGGAGGCATTTTTAAAAAATAAAATATTAGAGGCTGCTGCTGTATTAGTAAATGGTGAAGACCAGGAATATTAAATATCCTGTAAACCATGGAGTAGTTCTGCAACACACAAACAACATTTTCCCAGGTTGTACAAATTTCAGATATTCCCCAATCACCATGTAAGTTCATCTGAGCCCAGAAACTAACTTCGCCTTAAGTACAAACAAAATATTTTCAGTGGCTGTAATATACACTGAATTTTCCTGGAACTCACCTATAAATTGACGGAACACTGTCAAAAGTTGTCCTCTATTTTAAAAAATAAACTTGTAATGGCAATATTGCTTGTGATGTTTGAGTTATCAATGTAATATATCTGTGTACATTTGCATTCATAACATTATATGTATGAAATTTTAAAATATAAGTATAAATATACTTTAAAATATTAAAATATCAAATATAAATAAAGTGCATCAATTATATGCAACTGGTTATTTAATATTGAATTATATAGTTTGTCTAATCATTAAAGGATTTCTCATATTCCTAATTTGCCATTTTTCAATGAAATAATAAAACTGGCAAGATCGACTAATTTAATGAGTGTGATTAAATTAGTAGGGATACAATGTTTCTGAAATTTATAAGAGAATTTTGAAAACTGTTACTGTCACCAAATGCTTTTAAATACATTCTAATTGGAGAAATAAAGTTTTCATTATTACTTACATAATAGCACAATGCATTATAAGATACATAAAACCAAAATATTAAAGAAAATTAATCTTTCCAGCTGTATGGGATGTTGTTATTTTATGTCAGAAGAAAGTCTAAATGAAAACAATTTATTGCATTTCACTGAGCAATGATATTGTATCAGGAAGACTTGATGAAACTGTAGAAAATGTCAAAGATCAACTGTGCTATTAACTGCAGTACAGCAAAGTTTCATGCAACCGATGAAAGTATCCTGTGGCAAAATGAATCATTACTGCTTATCTATATGAAAGGTTCATAAATATTCAAAAACATAAAAAATATTACTTTCAAAAGTACTGAGAATAGATACAAAGAGATTTTTCCATTTTCAAATCTCTTAAAAATGTCTCATGGAAAAATATATTATTCACTTTCCAAAGATCACTGCTTGGATTTCAGTGATGATGGGTCTACAAAGTGAATTTAAAGTCAACTTTAATAGCACTAGGTAGTACTTCGGTAATTTGTTATATTATTAAGTGACAATACTTACCCATCAGGATATCAAAGAAATATTTCAAAATTAATGAATGTTGTAATTAATGTTACTAACTAAATCAAGATTAAACTATGCAATGGTAATAACAATAGCTTGAAATAAGAGATAAGATAGATTTTAATGTATATTAAATTTCATATTATTTGAATTCTTGATTAATTCTTGATTTATTAAAATAAAAATTAAGGATCACAATTCAAATATCACAAAAGTGACGTGACATCTACTGTAGATATTTTTATTTGCAAAGTTAAATGAGATTCTTTATAAGCTGCTAGAAAATTAGACCAATCTTATAGTAACCAGCATTGTCATAGGATTTGTCAACAAACAATATTATTTAAAATTAACTTGTGTATCAAACATCTTTACAGCTTTTTAACTTTGTAAATGTTAGACAAATGCAAATAGATTGCTTTTATTGGAATAGTTGTTACAAAAAGAAGATGATTAGATTTTTTTAAAAAAATTGGTTTGATTTACAGAACTAGACTGGGTAATTAATTCATTTGAAATAGATGAAGAACATTGTTAGCCAAAATTTTCTGAAAAATTTAATCTAGTCGAAAATCAATGTTTTTAGATGCCAAAGTACACTTTAATCAATCTAATTATGAAAGGTTTGGGATGCTCTGAAGACTCATACACACTTCTTCAGAAAGAAGCAAATTACACTAGATTTTCCAACAATGTATTTGATTGAAAGGCTGTCAGAACTGTAGTACAATTCTGGCAAAAGTAACATCACTGATGTGTATGTGTAGCAAAGGGAATGTGGGATTTCTTTCAACACACTTTGTGCAACTTTAATACTATATATAAAATTAAAAATTCTCACTGAATTTCATGAATAAAGATTGTTTCAAAATCATACATCTATGCACACACATATATATGCAATTTAATTTTTTGTAATGTAAATAAAACTAAGTTGCAGAAACTCTGTTGACATATCTCAGTTACAGAAATTACATATTGAAACAAATTGGAAGATTACTTATTAATCAATTTTATCCTGCTACTATGCTCACTTTGTCTATAACAACACTGTGTTATGGAGATACAAAGCAGGCCATAAATGTGAGCCACATATTTCATTTTAAATGTTTTAGTATCCACTACAAAAAGCAAAATGAAATGGGAAAAGTTAATTTTAATTATTATTATATTGCCAGGCACGGTGGCTCATGCTTGTAATCACAGCACTTTGGGAGGCAAAAACAAGAGGTTTGCCTGAGCCCACAGGTTCCAGACCAACCTGAGTAACATGATGAGATGCTGTCTCTATAATAAAGCAAAAAATTAGCCAGTCATGGTGGCGCATATCTGTAGTTCCAGTTACTTGGAAGGTTGAGGTTGAAGGATCACCTGAGCCCAGAAGGTCAAGGCTGTGGTGGCTGTGAGAATGCCACTACACTCCAGCCTGTGTTACAGAGTGACACTCTGACTCAAAAGTAAAATAATTTTAAAAATTTAAAATTATGTATTATATACAGCAGAGTATATTTTCAAATTATCATTTCAAGTTGCAATTAACCAATGTAAATGTTATTGAGGTATTTTATACTGAGTTTTTTGCATAACTCTAATCTAATTACAATTAAATAACATTAAAAATTCAGTTATTCTGTAGCATTGGCCACATTTTAAGTGCTTCAAAACTACACCGGGCTATGGCTACTATAGAGGACAGCACCGGTCTGTAGTGTTATTTATGACTGTTATTAGTTGTCTTACCAACAAATGAAAGTAGTTAATTACCCTAATGCAACTTTTAATTTAGTATTCAGGCACATTTTGTTCTTCTATTATTCTTTTGCATTAATATAATGCATGATTTTGCATCAATAATGCAATGCTTTGAATTATTCTTATGGGTTGTTTTATATTCTATAAATGTGTTTTTAAACAGCACAGTAGACTGTGTGTTTGTATCCCCTCAAATCTGTACCTTGAAACCTAATCCCAATATAATGGTATTTGGAGGTGGGGTTTTTGGGAGGTAATTAGTTTATAAGGGTGGATTAGCATTTTCTTAAGAAGAGGCCAGAGAGCTGGCTAGCTGTCTTTTCACCAAGTAAAGATATAATAAGAAGTATGCAGTTTGCAACCCAGAAGAGGGCCTTCAGCAGAATCTAACTGCATTGGCACTACGATCTTAGCCTACCAGCCTCCAGAACTGTGAAAAATACACTTCTGTTGTTTATATCCCATCCAGTCTATGACATTTTGTTATGGTAGCCTAAATAGATTAAGATAGATGGTAAAGGAAACTTTAGAAAATATCATATAATAATATATAATTTAAAATCATTGATCTACATGAATACACTAACAGTGATATTCTTCTGTCTCTAGCAGGAAGAACAAACCATGTTCTACTGAGTATTAAAGAAAGAATTGCACTGACTGATTTCTGGGCTTCTTACACTGCTATAGCAGCTCAATTCAATGAGCAGAGCAAAACCTGAACGGCTTTTACACTGACCTCTCTTATTCAATTATTCTCTGTCTCTTTCTTCTTATCATCATTTCTGTCCATCTCTCATTTTTCCTAAGATACTCGTGTGTCTTTTAATTAAGTATTCTAAAACTTGATGGAAAAACTGAGTAAACACATACGAAAATATACCAACAATATTACTGATAATAAAAATAAGGCAGATATATTCAATACTTACTATGTTTTAATTCCAACCATAAGGATTTATTATACATTCATTGACATAACTCCAAATACTCTTTAAAGAATATACAGTTGTTTCTGAGGTTGATATTTGCTTTGATCAGATCAGTAATAGGTAACTGAGTTAAGAATCCCACCAAGTTGCACAATTCTGCAAACCTTTGACCTAAGCATTACAATGTGTTTCTTCATAAGGAAATAAAAACTATGAAAGACAAAAATGCTTGCCACAGATAGATGCTTCACACTAACATACCTGTGCATTATGTAAGGAAAGAGAATTACAATTGCATATTGTGTAGTTTTGACTTTAGCCCTTTTGTTTAAATCTAATAAACCCTTGCTGGCAGTTCTCAAATGAACAACACAGATGCATTTATGTAACAGTGCCCCCTGACCAAGAGATTATGTGGTGCTTCACTATCTATCCTGTTCTACAATATTAGATTTGTGCTAGTCATAAAGCTGCTGCTAAATAGAGACTCCCAGAACTGTCCTAGTTAATATTGGCTCCAATCATTCTGCTGCCCTGTGGAGTATTAGAGCATGACAGGGCTGTAGTCACATTTCAAAGGCAAAGGACCTTACTGTTCTTAGATCACACACGCCTATTACACTAACCCTACATAACCTGTCTTGTTTTTTTTTTTCATTTGTTATGATTTTGCTTTTGGTATGTGCAGTCATTTGTTTTCTAGGTTTTGCAATTTTTTTCATAAATTTCAAAGTTTATCTAAGGAAAAAAACTTTAGTTCTCTTGGGTCATTTTGCATTGAGAAGAAATAAAGATTTTAGCAGTATTTGTTTTCCTAAAATATGTTTTCTGTACGTTAAGGGGCACTCATGTTTTTGAGGGAACCAGTTTTAATAGGCTGATTTGGGGGGGGTCTTTATTTTATTTATTTATTTATTTATTTTTCTTTTTTTCTTTTTTTTTTTTTTTGAGTTGGAGTCTCACTCTGTCGCCCAGACTGGAGTGCAGTGGCCGCTCCCGTCCATCGCAGCCTCGACCCGCTGGGCTCTGGCGATCCTTCCACCTCAGCCTTCCAAGTAGCCGGAATTACAGGCATGCGCTACCACGCCCGGCTGATTTTTTGATTTATTGTAGAGATGAGGTCTCACTGCCCAGGCGGGTCTCGAACCCGCGGGCTCAGGCAATCCACTCACCTCAGCCTCCCAAAGGCACCGGATTACAGGCTGAGCCACCGAGCCCAGCTGAGTCTTTATTTTAAAGGAGAAACATTGTATTTTTAATTTGAATGTTTTTCTAAGGAATTATTTAATGAAAACTTTAGACTACATTTTACCTATTATCATTTTGACACATGTAAACTACTGACTTTTAGGAAAGTGGCTAAAAATAGTTGTCTTTAAAACGGTGAGGGAAAATAATATTATCAGTCCCTAAACTTTTAAATATTTGTTAAATATATTAAAGGCTTATTTTATTTAAATAGTAAACACATGAATTGTGTTTATTAATGCAAGTGTTATTTTCTTCCCATGGTGGATCACCAGGGTTAAAGAAGGCAAGTTGAACTCCATAATCACATTTCAAGGCTCTGCATGTGTAATTTACACTAACATCTTATTGGCCAAATAAATTCCATGCTCAAGTCCAATGTCAAGATGGAAGATGGTATACTTGCCCATAATTAAGCTCTACTATTTGGCTTCACTTGTATAATTATAGCACAGAAAAATGAAGAATGGGAATTTATCACCTAAGGTAAATAATTTGTTAAATGAGATGTGTGCAATGAGATTCAAGCAAAAGGCAAATGCAATTTTTCCTCATTTCAGGTCTTGTGATTTTTGTATGTAAAAACATCTTTCCTAGCTCTAGTGAAATATCACTCATATCCTCTACTTTTTTTTGCCAATCTGATATAATAAAATAGGAAACTCAAACTTTAATATAGTTCAAATCTTTTTCCTTCCTTAGGGGAAAAAACCTACTTGAGGCTTAGAAGTCAAAAATAGGCAGAGGAATAAATATTTTAATGTTTGACATTTTCTCTCTTGCCCCATTTACTCTCTTACTTTCTTACATATAACTTTTCCCCCCCTATTTCAAGGAAAGAAAGTGTTGGAGGAGAAAGACCAATAAATCTTAGACCAACAAAATAGTAATATGTCATACAATTCTTTTATGAGGTAAATGCAAACTGTAGTACTGCTTTAAAAAAAATTGTGAAGCAAATTAATGTGTTTTTTTTGTGTGGGGGAAGGTGGAAGGTCTCTTCTTTGTTTCTTATTCTGTATAAATTACTTGCTTTCAGCTGCCAGTAGTCCCTTTTTTGGTAGGTATTTTAGCTTGACTGATTCAACAACTCTTGTCACTGCTTTCTAGGATGCTGAAGCTGAAAAAAAAAAAAAGCTAAAACAACTCTATGTCAGCAGTCTTGCTTCTCATGTTCTGGATATAACTGAGGTTTCAACAATCAGTATCATATCATACAAAACAGGAATTAAGTAGTAGAACTAGTGACAACCATTTTAATAATGCAGTTTGTAACAGAGGCTGTTAACTAGGCTTTTCTGATATACAATGATGTGTTATCAAACTGCATTCCTCAAAATCATTATGTTCTGCGGTGTCACTGAGGTAAAGGCAAAGCACCCCGGGGGTAGGGTATACTGCACGTTCAACACTTTCAAGAATTCCTGGCAAACCGAGGCCAGGAGAAAGTGGGGGTGAATGGATACCATGTTTAGAAAGAGAGTGCCACCTATTGGTGCTTGCTGCATTAAAATTTATGGGTGCCCGGTGCCTTCAGATGGTATTACTTGGCATACAAGATTAATAAATGGCGAGACCTCATAAACCAATGCAGATTTACACTGTTCTTTTTATTACCCTGTTTAACACTCATATATAATTTAATTCATGTAATGGAAGCATGCATTGAGGCAGAGGATACTGTCGTGTTGGTTTTCCAATATGTCAGGCAGCCTCCTAATCTTGGCCAGACCAGTAGTAGTTGGAGATTAAATTCTGTGGGATGGATTTTGGTTCATTCCTACCAGCTCGAGCTCTCTTGTTGCATCGGCTCTTCCAAAAATTCTCTGAACCACTTAATAACCAACAATAAATCTCTTTCTGTTTAATTATCTACAAGGGATTATCTTCTTGTACTGAATACGACTGATAAATTGTACAAGGAGATGTGAAAGGCAGGAGACTCTCAAGAAAAGAGGAGACTGATTTGGTTGGGGTTTATAGGAGTAAATATCCTTCTAAATAGATGTTAGAATTAAATAGCAGAGAATGATACAGTCCTAGTACATAGTCCATAGTGGTGAAAGAGGTACTTATGTTTTTACCTGAAGTTACCTAGAATGAAGTGCTTATCATGTAACATAAAGGCCGCGTTTTAGGCTATTTTTATCGTCCTTAGCAGACGCATAGAAAAATACAATGATAAGCTTACAGCTTTACATTTTTTTCCTCATTCCTTTTAATGAGAAGATGAGAGATCTTCTATGGTGCCTCTTAATGGAATCTGTCTCTTGAAGAAACAATGTTATCATACAAAAATCAGAAACAGATTCTGTGGGTTGCCAAATTACAAAATAAGTTGAATTCATCGTTTTCTTAAATATCCTGTTTAAATTTAGGACATTGGAAAAGAGTGGTACTCCAAGAATTGATATGGGGTACTTTGGTGTATTCAGATATTTTTTGGTTCCTGGAGTTTAAATTCCACTGAGCCTTTCCTGTTAACAAACGCAACCCCTCCTTATCTGAAAAGTTTGCCCCTGCCTTGTCTGAAGTTGTTGCAGTATGTCATTTGTGGTAGTTGACACACAGAGGGATATTATGCAGCGTGTTATTTTTTTATGTTTCTCTCATTTAATATAATATCATTGACAATCATCTATATTGTTGTATGTATTAGTAGTTTGTTCTATTTATTGCTGAATGGTATTCTATTAAATAAATACACCACATTTTTTTAATTCACTCCCTTATTGATTGACATTTGTGCTATTATCATCCTGGGCAATATGAATAAAGCTACTATGAACATCTTTTGATATATACATTTATTTATCTTGTGTACATATATATGTAGAAGTGGACTTTCTTGGTATATAATAGTTGTTTAACTACCAAAGTTTTCTAAAGTTGTTGGATACTTTACAGAAATTTAAGAGTCTGGTTGCTCTAAATCATTGTCAACATTTGGTATTATCAGTCTTTTTAGTCACTTTAATAGGTCTTTAATAGTCACTTTAATAGGTCTGATGTAGCATCTCATTATAGCTTTAACTGATTTACCTGAATATCTGAAAAGTAATGGTGTTGAGCAATATTTCATAATCATCTTGATCATTTTTTTTTTAGATTGTAAAAGATACTTTAATTAGGAAGTAAATTAGAAAGAGAGAGAGGTTCACCTCCCCAAGATAGAAGAGCAGTCCAAAGCTAGGAAAACATGGTGGCCATAACTTCAGGAGCACACAGCCACATCAGAGTTTAGTAAACCAATGGCCTCGTTTTTATATCTTTAAAAAGAAGTGTCCATTCAACACTTGGCCTGTTTGTGTTCGTTGGATTTATTTATTATTTTAAGCAAATTGCAGAAATTCTTTGTATACTCTAGATTTTTAATTTAATAATTATTGGTTTTTGTGACCTGACAAAACTGCCACCAAGGTGACAAAGATTTTTCTCAAATATTTATTTAAATTTTATACTTAAGGGCCACTTACTGGAAATTTATGATGACTTAGCATCATAAATCATAATAAATACAATTAAAATAAATTCTATTTTTGCCATTTACACTCTTGCCTTTCTTTGGTTTATTTTTCTTTGCATATCTTCTTCTTTACTATCAAGCTTTCTTTATCAACCACTGTTCTCTTTCAAAGTGTATTTCTTGACTACTTAATGCTGAATCTTATTTTTATAAATTCTAAGAATTTCTGTTCAGAAAGTGAATTTAACTCATTTACATGTATTTTAATTAATGAATATATGCCATTTTTTCTGCAGTTATGAAACATTTATAAATTTGACAACTCCTGCTTTCTTGATATCTCATTTATAAAGATCATTTAAAACTTTTTTCTCTATGACTTTCTTGACATATTGAAAATTTTCTTTCCCTCAAAATACTTGTTATATATTCATTTCTGATTGTTAACTCTTTATTCCAACTTAAAAACTATACTTGTGGCATTATTTTGAGTTTTAGTTACATGTTCTTTTAAATATTTTTGCTTATTGCATAATTAGATAATAGTACAACTCAGTAAGTTATTTACTAATCTTTACATACTATTTTTGTATTGTATCTTTTTGTATTGATTTCCATTCTTTTTTGACAACTTTCATCATTTATAATTTCAAGTAGGTTCTTTTTAATAAAACTATTAAGACATTTGATTGAATATATTTTTATTTTGTCTATTTTTATAAACTAGATTTTGCTAGTATCAAATTCTGGCATTAATTGGTTTAAGTTTTTTTTTTTGTCAATAATTTGAAAATGATGTAACCCTGTTTTCTTGCCTACTATTTCACTTATTCCTCATGACAATCTGATGTTTGCTCTTTTAGGGAAGATTCAGTCTTTCCAGAGACACTTGGGGAAATGTGTTATTTTAAATATTTTTGAATTTTACTATATGTTATCTATGGGTGTGTGTGTTGATAAATTTTTTGAATTGTTTTAATCTTTTTATATGTAAAAGATAAAAACTAAATAATAGCTTTATATATAAAGAGGTAGGTGGAGACAGATATTTATTTTAAGAAAATAACTCACACTATGGGTATGAGCTTGTAGGGGTTGGCAAGACCAAAATCTCTAAGGCAAGCCAAAAGACCGGAAACTGAGGCAGGAGCTGTTGCTATAATCTTGAGACAAACCTTTTTCTCTGCGAAATCTTAATTTTCCTCCGAAGGCTTTCACCTAATTAGGTGAGCCCCTCCCATATTTCTGAGGATAATCTTTACTTACTGCTAACTGATTGTAGATGCTATCCACATGTATAAAATTCTGACACAGCAATGGCAAGTAGGTTAGTGTTTGATTAAGTAACTGGTTAAGATAGCCTAGCCAGGTTGATGCATAACACAGCCACCTTCCCAGTTTTAAGGAGGCATTGACCTACTTAGTTAGTGTAGGGAAGAGAAAAAAATGGGGAAAATCTTCCATTTATTCCCCACTGGGATGTCCAGTTCTCTTTTGTGAACAAAAAATTTTCACAGACACAGAGAAACAATTACTTTATTTCTTGCCAAAAGTGGTTCATAATTTTGCATTGTATTCTTTAATTCATCAATCTCTTTTTATTTATATTGTATATCTAGGACTGCCTTGGTGGAAGAAGCCAAAAGCCAATATGGGTTTTCTGTAGTCTCTGAAATGAGAAGATTTCACAGAAATTTGGGTGCAGAGAATACATTATGCTTCCTTCCAATTTATCTGGAATAGATAATCTTGCTTCATATCTACCTGAAATGAGACTTGCTTTAGGAGGAGAATAAAGAGATAGTGGTTTACTAGGAGGCTCTATTGTTACAATTTTTTTGTCATAGGTATTTCTTAATTTGCAATGATTGTTCTCTTGAATAAGATATGAGTCTATAACAGTCTTTATTTTGGAGGTACCTTCCATATTTAAAAACTCAGTATTGCTTATATGCTAATGAGTGCTTGGAATTTTTGAAGAACTTCCCAAATAACATCAAGGCATCAACAAAAGGACTAAAGTAGGCAGTAAAATATGCTAAATTAAAGATCTATATCTTTTAATGAGTTCATTTCCAAGTCTACTTGGAGACCTTGACAAGTATTCTGAAAGAGCTTTCTAAAAATATTTTAGGACAATTGCATAAAATTAGAACTCCTTAATAACTCTATAGAGAGGTTAGACTTTTGGAAACTCTAAACTAATGATCATCAAACATTAGTGTTTATATATGGTTGTTACATGGACTGTAGGCAATTTGAAGGAGGTGTTCTCTAGTAAACCACATTTTGAAATATGATTCTCTATTATTAATCTTCTAAAAAAATATTTCAGACAGGAATCCTACCTGAAGTAATAAGGGATATTAAAGGTAAATTCAGTTTTTCAAATCAACTTCAAACTCCAGTATGATTGTGAGATTTCAAGACATCTTGACAGAGTTGGAGGGTTCAGGTAAGAGGTAACAGGGACCAATGACAACATGAATTATTAGCCTTCCAAATCCTTTTTTCACAGCCTTTTATGTACCAGAAACTTTTTTGCTTCTTATCACTCTACCCTCAACTTAGTCCCTGGAATGAAGAATCATCTAGTCCTAAATGTCAATAGTGGGAGCATTAAGAAACTCTGGTATAAAGTGACATATATAAATTGAAATAACTCTATTTTAACACTAAAGCTACATTTTAAATCATAATACATGAAAATATGTTTTAGTTAGTGTATGCTATTTCAACAAACTGTCATAAATAAATGTAATCTTCTTAGACTGAAATAATATGTTCTTCCATAAGGAAAATTTGTAAGTAGCAAATTTGTAACAAAAAACGTCTACCAATTATTTGTATACGTGAGGACCAATAATGATGGAAGGATGTTAAGACATGTCTAAAACTCACAAATATAAAATAAAATTTAATTTATAGTATGGAATCTAAAATTTCAAAATATTAATATATGAAAATTTGGGGAAAAAAATGAAAACATGTAGTTTCTTTATACTGTTTTAAATACATATTAGCTGTGTTTCTTGCAAAACAATGTCAATAAAATTTGAGTCCAAGTGATAATTATATAATTTTTTCTTTAAATGATTAGTAATTTTGCTCTTGTATTTACAAAAAACAAAACAAAACAAAACTTGTGTCATGCTTTCCTTGCCCCCTAACTCTGGTATAAAAAGCAAAATATGATAGGAAGCACAATTTGAGCACTAGCAAAAATTTTAAGACCACCACCAATCAAATAATTCAGATATGATGACCATTCAGATATTATGACAATTAATATTTTTATGTGTATCTTTTCTGGATTCCTTGTTATCTGTATCTCTTTATATTTAATAGATATATTTTTATATAATAGAACATCTCTATATAATATATAAATAAGATTTTTTTTTTTTACTCCTCCTACTTTGAGCATTTTCATATATCCCTTATTTCTTCTCCAAGAACATACTTTTAGTGAATATATCCTGCGGAGATATCTTAATAAACTAATTTATCTTTATTAACTACTCAGTGTTTTTTTTTGGTCTCATAGTGATATAATCCTGTAATGTTTAGCTATGCTTCTTATATGATGTGAAAAGATTTAGTATTTAGAACAGTTTGAGTACTCTCTCTATCATTTGGTTTTATGTACTAGGCTTTTAATATTCCTTGCATTTTTTTGTCTATATATAAACTATTTTTTTCTATTTTACCCTCTAATGATTTGTAAGATAGTCTAATAGTGGCTGCCATTATACTATTTTTAAACATAATTATCCAAAGTATTTTTCTAATTATACTTTACTTTCAAAAATATATGCTACTTTTTCCTCTCTAACTCATTGCTAGAGTGAAATTATATAAATCTCATATATTTTACAAACTCATATAAGAATAGTTTTTAAAAATAGAATTAATGGATTTTCTCAGTATTTTCATATTAGAAGGTGAAAAATAAATCAAAATTTCACCTGAAAGTATACTACAAATATATCCTCTTTGTAATGATCTGCTTTTGCAATTGTAAAAGATTCTAGTAAATTATATCCATAAAATTATTTTATAAATAGCTAAATGTTCTAGACTATGCCACTGAAAAATAAAAAATACAAGATTTAAGTATTTTTCTGGGTATACCTATCTTGAAGAATCTTTTTGCTTTTATCTTTCTACTTAAACTATTGAGTTTGTACTATGAGTTCTGACAATTAAGTTCACGAACTTGCCACCATGCACTTACATTGACAGCACTCTACAAACAACTTGGTAAGGTTTCATAACCTTGGTATATCAGGGTCTCACTGCTGTGTTCTTGTCAATGTGTGGCAGTGTCTTGTTGAGTGGCATTCATTAATGTTGTGGCCTGTTTTTGTGTGCCCTCATGAGAATTTCAGAGATTAGAGTAATGAACAAACATAAAATTTCTTGTTTAACTTGGCACAAGTGGAAGTGAAATCAGACAGGTTAGTCCACGTTTATGGGGACAATGCCATGAAGAAAGCAGCAATGTATCAATGGATTAAACGTTTTTCTGAGGGGAGAGAAAGTATCACTGTTGAAGAGAAGTCAGAATGGCCTGTAACAAGCAGAACTGAAGAAAACATTGCAGAGATTAATTGGGTTGTGTGTCAAAATTGTTGACTGACAGTGAGAAGCATAGCAGATCCGATAAACATTGATAGAGAAACATTTAGGAAACCTTAACATCTTGACATGAGAAAGGTTCATGCAAAAATGGTCCCAAAGAAGCTCTTCCATCACAACAATGCACCAGTTCACACAGCACTGTCTGTGAGGTAGTTTTTAGTCAGTAAATAACTGTTTTGGAATACTCTCTTTACTCACTTGTCCTGGCCCCTAATAACTTTTTTTTTTTTTTTTGAGTTGGAGTCTCCCTCTGTCACCCAGACTGGAGTGCAGTGGCCGCTCTCGGCCACCGCAACCTTGACCTGCTGGACTCCGGCGATCCTTCCGCCTCAGTCTTCCAAGCAGCCGGAATTACAGGCATGCGCTACCATGCCCAGCTGATTTTTTTATTTATTGTAGAGATGAGGTCTCACTGCCCAGGCGGGTCTCGAACCCGCGGTCTCAGGCAATCCACTCACCTCAGCCTCCCAAAGGCGCAGGATTACATGCTGAGCCACCGAGCCCGGCTAACTTTTTTCTTTGCCCAAAGATAAAGGATATGTTGAAAGGAAGACATTTTGATGACATTCAGGACATCAAAGGTAATACAACGACAGCTCTTATGGCCATTCCAGAAAAAAAGAGTTCCAAAATTGCTTTGATGAGTGTGCTAGGGGTTGGCATCAGTGCATAGCTTCTCAGGAGAAATACTTCAAAGGTGACTGTAGTAATATTCAGCAATGAGGTATGCAGCACTTTTCCTAGGAAGAGTTTTTGAACTTAATATTAGACATTGTATGTTAGATTCTGAGAAAAATAGTAGATTCTACTCTGAGTTATAGTAATCTCTTTTAGTAAACATTATTATAGCCTATTCTCTTTTGCTTATATTTTTTTCTATATAATCTCTAGCTTCTACCTCCCACCCTCTCTCAAATTCTTATAAGTCTATAGATGATAATGAATGAAAACCAGTGTATAAATTATTGTTCTTTAACATCTACCTTTTTAGCAACTATTTTTCTTTTGGTGAATGGAACTTTTGCTTTGATCTTTCATTTACTATGAGAAAGTATTCTTTAACCAAAATGAATTATCTTTTGGTACATGTTATTTTCATCTGTCCAAATATCAGCAATTACTTTTTAATAATAATGTCAATAATAAAATATATTATAACTCTTTTTTAAGGAATAAGGTCATATTTAGAATTTCTTTTCAACTGTATTAGAATAATAACTCAATTAGGGAGAGCAAGACTTTTACTTAAGAATAAGATATTTACAAAATTTAAGCAAAATAGTCTTATTGTCTACTTTCATAATAAAAGATTGCCAAATAGTCTTTCATTATGTATTATGAATTAAAATGAATTATTTAAGAAGTAATCCATAGTATGCATTTATTATAAATTTAGTTTATAAGTTATGTTATTAGTAATGTTTATTGTTGTTAAGCAGCACTATGGTTTTTCACATTTATTTCCAGACACATCATAAATCAATTGTGTCTAATGACTGAACAGTCACATAAATCATATTACTATGAATATAAGAAAATGAGAACACATTTTCCATCAACATTAAAATGTGGGCAATTAAAAAAAATTACATAGGAAAATAAGTAATGGCACTGCAGTTGGGTATTTTGTTCGTTTGTTTGTATTCAAATAGGTTTTAAATGCCCACAGATTGCCCTCCTAAGAAATACAAAAGTCTGGGTGTCAAGAATGTGCTTGTCCATTAACCATAGTAAATACTGATTTTATCTGTCCTTGTGTTTTCAGAGATGTAAGCCGGATTTACTCCGTGTATTTTAACAAAGTTAGCTTAGAACAAGGCCACTGAGTCTACCAATATTATGAGAACACCAAATTCATAAATGCTGAAAGATAATGGATGTCTGAAAAAATACCTTTGTATGGATGTTGAGAGCAGTCATAGGATACCAAACCAGCCATGAGACTCATGTAGGACACATGAGCTCAGGATCACTACAGTTGTCAGAGGTGAGGTGTCAGTCCTACAGAATGACAGGTGGCAGGAGCAGCATCTTCCAGGTTGCTGTGTTCTCAATGCCAGAGGATGGATCAGTGTCTATTCACGCACAGCCCTCCTCCCCTGCCCAACACCAAACACAGCACAGTGTTTACTGCTTTGCAGGGAACTCTTCAGTTTGGGGGTCAATTTTATTGCAATTCTTTTTTGTAATAACTACTTTAGTCTGTTGCTTCTCCTGAAAACTTAGTTCTATTTTTTAATCAATTGTTCTTTATTCTGTCCTTAGAACTATTGATTCATAAGAATAAATTATTTCCCCATATGAGGCAGTCAAATAATAAATGTCTTTTTTGAGAAGAAATTTGCTAATCTAAGCTACATAGTCTCTATGGATAATCGTGAACAGGATACACCAAATCTTTCTACGTGCAAGGGGGATCCCCCAAAACCCTGAATTATCTTTTTGGAGGGTAGACCCCTTGTAGTACAGGCTTACCTTGTCAGGTAAGTGTTCTAGGAACCCATCAACATCAGTGTACCAGCTAGTGTTGTTGTGTAGGGCTGCATTCGGCTTCAGTGATTGTTTTTTTTTTTTTGGAGATTCTTTCAGCGTGTTGGCCTTTCTCTCTCACTCTATCTCTCTTTCTTTCGAGTTGGAGTGTCACTCCATCACCCAGGCTAGAGTGCAGTCGCACACTCACGGTCACCTGCTGGGTTCCGGAGATCCTTTGACCTCAGCCTTCCAAGTAGCCAGAACTACAGGCCCATGCTACCATGCTTGGCTAATTTTTTTAATTTATTTATTGTAGAGATGAGGTCTGGCCAAGTTGCCTGGTTGGTCTCAAACCTGCGGGCTCAGGCAATCCACTAGTCTCGGCCGTCCAAAATACTAGGATTACAGGGTGAACCACTGAGCCCGGCCTTCCCATATCTTAATGGGTGATATACGAGTGCACCGGTCCATACTGTGCTGAGTGTTCTGCAGTTTTTGACCAAAACCAGCATGATTCCCATGCCCCAACCTCCCCATTCACCTGATCTCACTCAGAGCGACTTTTTTCTGTTTCCCCTCATGAAAAAAATGTCCTCAAATGGGAAACATTTTGCCGATATGGAAGAGGTGAAACAAAAAATGGCCGAAGCACTAAAAGGAATCTGCATTGATAAGTTCAAAAACTGTTCTGAGCAGTGGCAAAAGCATCTTGATAGGTGCATTGCATAATACGGATAGTATTTTGAAGGTGATTGAAACTTAAACATGTAAGAATAAATATACAATTCTTTAATAAACAAATTCTGGATTTTCTTAGGTCCCCTCTCCTATTTCCTCTACTTAATATTTACAAAGACCTCATCATAATTCAAATATTGATCACTCTTGACATAACTACTGTCATGACTTTCTCATTAGTCTTGGTGCCATTATTATCTCCCTACTCTTAGTTTATCCCATGTACTGATGATATCACACATTTGCTAAAGCAGTGACACTCAACTTTTCAACAAGGAAGTTAAACTACCTGGCTAGCATTCAAAAATCTATGTGATTTGCCACCAGCTGGCTGTTCATGGCTTGCTTTTCACTGTTATACTTAGGACACCATAAACCCTAAAGGAAAATGAGTTTGGTTAGGCTGAAAATGTGCTTAATTTTCCAGTCACTCTCCTGTATGGAAGCAGTTCTTTCCACTAGAAATGAGTCTTTCATTTTCTTCATGTTGTTTTCTTTTTAAAAAGTCTTTTAAAACATTAAAACCCAGTTCAAATGATTAATTATTCTTCCCTGATAGCTGCCAATTACGTTTTTTGGTCCTCACTTCAGGGATTCTCTCAAGATATTTCATTCTTTTTTATTGAAATGTTTTATTTTATGTCTGATCTCCTCTACAGGATGTTAAATTTCCTGGGGTAGATCCTGAATTTTATTTTTGCTCCATATCACAGTAACTAGCAAAGTATCTGGAACACAGAAGGTCTTTAATATAATACATCTATTTTTATAAAAAATTATGTCTTATATTCATATGTGTAAATATTAAATTAAAAGTAAATAAAAACTAATATATCTTTAAGTAAATGTTATTTCATGAGAGCTTCATATCTGAAATGTCAAGTTGTTTCCTCCTGAGATAAACATAAAAAGTATTATTGTTAGGAAAGACAAAAATAGGACAAACATAAGAAATAAGAGAATTATATTTTGATTTTAAAACATGCTATATAGGTCTTCAAACTATATGCTATTACTTGATAATCATATCTTATTTAAACTAAATCCTATTCAAGTTATATGATATTCTATATTTCAAAACAGTAAAGGATTAGAATTAGGTTTTGGAACCTAAAATTGTGTTTTAATGCTTAATATTTTGAAATGGCAATAAGTGCTTTGTACTTGAAGATTTTTTTCTTCTATTACCTTTCCCTAAGATAACTGATTTAACCTCATATTTGTCATTTTTTTCTCTACATTCACATCATTTAAGATTATATGATTTTGTTTTATTCATGTTTAAGTGTCATCATTAAAACGTGGTGTTTAAGTTCTTATTTTTGCTTCTATTCTTTGGTGCATTGTGAATATATAAGTACATTATTCACCTCAACTGTTTTTTTTTTTTTTAAGAGTTGAAATAAATTAGTGTTTGGTCAGAAAATATATATCAACACAAAAATGCACAACTTTGAGGGTGGAAACAAGGCAAATTTTATGGAGATAAATGAAGAGAGGAACAGAGTGATATAAAAGATATGTCAGAGTAAAAATAGATTTCAGAATGGCTCAAAGGAGGAGGTAAATTAAACAATATAGCAGTGGTAAGAACAAATAACGTGGAGGCTGATTTATAGGTTAAATTCCACCTCTGCCTCTTACCACAGGTTTGAACTTTGGCAAGTTACTTTGTATATTACTATTTCTTAGTTTCCTCTGTGGTAAAGTACAATAACCCGACTTTGCAGGGTTGCAGTATTAAATTAGTTGATTTACATTGAGCAATTTGAACTTACCACTTGTATATAAATGACAGCGTTATTATGTCACAAAAACTTCAAATATTCAGAAACTTTAATAATATTTCAAACTTTTGCAGAATAAACTCTGTTCCATACTCTGAGGACATATTACCTCATTTAATTCCATCAATCATTCCCTGGGTGCCAAGAGCATAGTAATGGCATATTTAAAACAAGTAATATAAAAAGAATTGAATCTACTTCAAGAAAGGCCATGGATAGCATAGTGGGGGGCTTTTACTAGCCCTAGATCTGAAGGGGCAAATGCAAGAAAGAATATATGGAACCTGTGGTTATATGAAAAAGTTGCCAACCATAAGCTGTGGTCTTTAATTAGTAAATGCAGCTAATCCATAGTCACCTGACAAGAAGAAAGGAGAATAAATATCCCTCCTTCACACCCCATCATCTCCATCTCTGATCCAGTTGGAAGACAAAAGTCAAGAGAGGTCAGTGATTTCATTCATATGAGAAGCCTTCCCTGAGCACAGAGCAGGTTGGCTATAGGTAGGAGAACGTGCTGAGCGTACATAAGATATGCATTACAAACCCCTATGAATTAGGAGCTATCATTTTACTCATGTACAGATAAAGGAATTGAAGTTCAGGAAGGTTAAGTGATGTGCTCAGTGCTACACTACTAAGCAAGTGGTAGATTCAAGGTTTGAACCCAGGCAGTCTGGCTCCAAGCTAATGGTCTTAAGTGCTGTGGCATACTGCAAAGTATATGTCAATTGCAGGTTACACTCAGCGAAAGGAGAAATCAAATGAAGCCACACTCATCTTTCTAAGAAAAGTAATCTTAGAAGATAAAGGAGTCATGAGAAAGATTTTTTTGCTATAACGTATTTAAACTCATAAAGGGGTAATTGGTTGTGGAAGTAGATTTTGGGAAATGGGAAAAGTGGAAGTTTGACTTTCATAACAAAACATTAAATATAATATAGAGCAGAGTGCTTGTGAACTCTACGTGAAATAAGGTTTTGACTGGAGAAAGAAGGCTTTAAACAAATTTTAAATATACATAAAAATTGTCGGGAAGAAGGATAATGGAAGTAATATTTATTGAGATAGACATACACATTATATATTCAAACTTGGAAAAATGATGTTAGGTTTAAGCAACATAAGGTACTTTATATTTGAGAGACTAAAAATATGCAGCAGAGAAATAAAGGCATGTTTGCACTTTGGACTTGATACAAGAAGAAAAACATAAAGAAGCTATATGGTTTGAAGAAATCTATTATATTGTTTGAGAATAAGTTCCCATTTTCCTTTTAACTTCGAGGTTAGGAACTGGTAGTCTGAAACTAATCATGATAACAGGGGAATGAATCCCAAGGCAAGTAAGGAGGTTGTTCAATAGAATTGAGCCATATTAAATGAGTTTAAATCCCTACCTCCAGATAAATTAACTTTGTAAGGCCATTTCTACAGAACTAAACTTTTTACAACTTCATGCAGAACATTTTAACATGTCTTAAAGGCGTCTTACTCTTAACCTGGAAAAATGGTTCTTCCTTTGTGCCCAGATTTGCTCCTACTTCTCCATTTTTCTAAAACCTAGTCTCTTAGTTTCAGCCACTTCTGTTGTTTCTATTTAAACTTTACTCATCTTAAGAAACAAAAAAGAGGACAAGGTATACAGTGATGGACACGGGAGTACTGATTTAAAAGACTAGTCGTGTGTTCCTCAGTCCTCTTGGTCTGCTTTCTTTTTCATGAGTCTCTGTCGCCTATCATGTGTCAGATTCTGCTGGAAAGCATTCTACCATTTCCTAAATCTCTTAGATCCTTTTTATTCCCACTCAAGTAATTCTAGTTCAGTCTTTATTTGAATTAATGCAGGAACTACTTATTGAGTGTCTACTATGTACTGGGAAACATAAGCATGACACAAGAATAAATATGATGCTTATGTTATGAATAATCTCATACTTTAGTCTGTTTCCCTTCCAGAGTATTGAAGTCACATATTTTCTTGCCTCCTTTTACTCATTCTCATACCAGTATTATTTATCCTGCAGACTGTGCCAGTTACAAAATATAGATGTAGTCATGTCGCATCCTAAAAATATTCGTAGGTACTATTCTTAAATCACCAAAATTCCACTATGGGTAAATAAGTAGTATGGAACCTGTTCTAAAGTTATGTTTTTGTTTTCTCAACTGTAAATGCTGGGAGAGGAAGGTGGTGAATACAGAAAACAAAAAGGATCTTCTGTTGTGGGAAAAACCCTGAACTATCTGATTATCCTATGCTGACAGGTAATGAGAAAAGAGAAGCTCTAAGACTGTAAGGCTGACATCTAGTTTGTGAATTTGCACAAACATGTCTTTTCGAATTATTTTAAGAATCCATGATTCTAAAAGTTTTGCAGAAGAAAGTGGGACTATAACCTTCAAAATTAATTATGTAACGATTTAAATAGGACTTTAATGCTCACTTGTCTCCTAAGAATACATAAAATGAAGAAAATAAGATAGCAAATTGCTGTGTTATAGGCTAAATTATAAAAGGAATAAATGCTTAAGTAGTGTCTTGCTTAGCACTTTCAAAATCTCTCTTAATTTCTATAATAAAATTACCATTTTATAAATTTAAATAATTCTAATGACATTAATATTAGTTTCAGCCACTTCTGTCATTTTATAAATTTAAGTAATTCTAATGATGTTAATGATATTAGTTTCAGTCACTTCTGTCATTCTATTTAAACTTTACTCATCTTAAGAAACAAAAAGGAGGACGAGGTATACAGTGATAGACACGGGAGTACTGATTTAAAAGACCATAATAGCTTCTCGAGAATAAGTATTTCTCTTCCAGATAGGGCATTTCTAATTGTTACAATTCATTAGACAATAATTTTACTAACAACAGAATGAGACAGCTAAAGTGTCATTTTGCGGATAAGGAAGCGGAGGCTTATCTCAATAAATATCTCAATAAAGTTATCTCAGTAGAACTGAAATAATTTGCCCAGGGTCACATTGTTATTAAGAGCTTGAGCTGGAATTTAAGCCCCGGTTTTTAAATTTTTTTTTTTTTTTTTGGTCGTATTATACATTCCTAGATCTTTCCACTTTACACCATTTTCCCAATCAATATTTTTACTAGACTGTTTATCACGGCAAATATTCCAAATTCAATTACAGAAGCACTCAAGGGTGAGTTAAATTTTGGCCTCCAAATGCTGCTCATTGAGAATGTGGTAATGGTCCCTCAAGAACTGTCTTGATTTATCTTCTTTAGTCTTTCCTCTTGGCTTGTTTTAGAGTGCTGAAATGCTGCTTCCACAAATATTTCACTGTCCTGTTATTGCCCCTATTTCTCAGATTTTTCTTATACTTGCAACATGTTCCTCCAGACTTATTTTTTTCTTGGTCTCTACATCTTCTGAATATTTCTTTTGTTTTCTCCACAGAGCTTATGATTTGCTTTTATGCTTTACTTTTCCTTTCCATAGTCATCTACTCCTACAGTAATCTTGCTTCCTGAAGTGGTATTTTACTTTGTTTCCAGTCATCATGTTTCTTTTTTCCTTTAAAGACCTGGATATTTAGAATGAAGCATTTTATTCCTGAATAAGTCCCAGGAGCAAAGCAAATACTCTCAAAAGCAACACAAATGTCCTCACAGTGGCATTTTCTCTGCAAAGTTAAACCACCTACTGTTCACAAGAACATATACATAAGTAGTTCAAAGATTGTTAGACAGAAATCGCAATGTGGTAAACTGGTAAATTTTATTTTTAATCCTCTGCAATTCACTTGCTATGTGTTCACCTTACACAAAACTGTGACTCTTCATGACATAAATTATTTGGTCAACCTTGGTGAGGATGTTTTGAACATAATGAAAAGCTGTAAATAATAGTTATGGTTTGAATATGTCCACTCCACAATTCATGTGGTGAAACTTAATCCCTTTGTGGTGATATTAAGAGGTGGGGCCTTCTGAGAAGTAATTAAGTCAGATGAGTGGCACCCTTATTAATGGAATAGTGTCTTATTCAAGGACTGGGGGGAAGCAATTAAGGCCTGTTTTGTTCTTAGGCTCTTTTGCCAATGTAAAGCAGCTGTGTTAGTCCACTTTTGCCCTTCCTATCTCTTCTGCCTTGTGAAAACACCTAGAGGGCAACATCTATGAAGAACAGGTTATTACCAGACATCAAACCCACTGATACCTCAGTCTTGGAGTTTTCAACCTCCATAACTATGAAGAATAAGTTTCTGTTGTTTATAAATTTCCCAGCATTGGGTATTTTGTTTCAGCAGCACATATGGACTAAGACAATAATATTCCATTTTCAATAACTGTAATCCACTTAAGAATTTACTGTTGATAAGCAGGGATAATTTTTAAAGAGCTAGATTTCTCACCTGAATGTTAAATTATTTAAATTGCTTGCTTTTTTTGGACCTTTTTCATTTGTTCTTTGTAAAGCTATTAGAATAAGTATTATTTGATAGTAAACATTCTGTAACTATTTTATTTTTATTTTTATTTTTTGAGTTGGAGTCTCATTCTGTCACCCAGACTGGAGTGCAGTGGCCGCTCCCGGCCCCTGCAGCCTCGATCTGCTGGACTCCAGCTGTCCTTCCGCCTCAGCCCTCAGAGTAGCCGGAACTACAGGTGCGTGCTACCATGCTCGACTAATTTTTTGACTTACTGTAGAGATGAGGTCTCGCCAAGTTGCCCAGGCAGGTCTCGAACCCGCGGACTCAGGCAATCCACTCACCTCAGACTCCCAAAGCGCTGGGATTACAGGCTGAGCCACCGAGCCCGGCTTCTGTAACTATTTTAAAAACTCCCTATTTGAAACAAATTATACTTAGAAAAATATAATCCACATAGTTTCTGTGAATTTTGAAAATATATTCCAGATAAAATAAGAATTATTAAAAACTGTAGGAATTCTGAACATTTTTCAGAAAGTCTGATTGTTTGAATAAGTAAATCCTGCATAGTAACACATCCAAATGAAAAGCATAGTTAGTGTTTCCTAGAAAATGAATGTAACTGATTTACAGTTAGAGTCACATCACTCTTCTAGTTTCTTTTTGCAGGACACAGGTACAATAGCTACAAGTTATTTGTTTATACATTATCAGCTTTATTTCAATTACTATAGGCAGATACAGAAGTCCCGGGAAAATTACAAATCTTAGGTAACTGGAGGAAGGCTTCTTCGGGTTATAGAAGATTTTAGCTGAATCCTACCAAGATTACAATGTTATGAGATTTAGGATAGAAATTAGAGTGTCTGGTGGAATTTCATTGCTGTTTAGAGGCTCTCTTTGTGAAGCTGATCCAGTTCACCTAAAGTAGATCTATAGTAGAGTGAGGTCAACTACTTTGATTATCACAGTCAATCTAATAATTTAACTAAGGGTTTTCAGCAGCAACAATGCCAGACAAGCCATCTAATTGGAGTTGAAAGGGCAAGGGAATATGCCGATTTAACTGAAGAGAAGCTAGCAGGTAGACTAAGTTACTTTGGCTAGAGTATTGGCCTATATGACAAGAAGGAGTGGTTAGGCACTCCAGCATGCACAGAAGTGTGAAATTCAACAAACTAAATGATACAAAAATCAAATGGCCATGAAAGGCATTAGTGAACCAATATTTTTCAGCCAGTCAAAGTCTAATGTTGGAGTCTTGACATTCAGCAGTTTATGGCTAAGTATGAAGTGTACCATTGGTATATATTAGAAACAGCTTATATTTGAGTGCATATGTGTGGGCGTGTGTGTGTGTATACAAATATACACACACACGCATATATATTTAGTAAATAATGAGTTGTGCTCTGAGACATCATACATCTTCATTATTTAAAATTACACCTAAAACCAAGCAAAGAAAATGTTGTTGTTGTACTGAAGAGAGAACAAGAAGTCAGCATAAAAATGGAGCTGACACTTGGCCATATGTTCTGAGACAAAAGTTTCATATATTTGTCCCTTGGTATTTGTGAGTCCTCCACCTGTGGGTTCAATCAGTTGCAGGATAAAAGTATTTGGAAAAAAAATTCCAAATAACAGTATAGCAATTGAAAAATCAAGTAAAAATACAGCATAGTACAGCAACTACTTATATAACATTTATATTGTATCAGGTACTATAAGTAAACTAGAGATGATGCAAAGTATACAGGAACCTATATGTAGGTTCTATGCAAATACTATGCCACTTTATATAAGGGACTGGCACATTCCTAGATTTTGGTATTTATGGGGGGCCCTGGAACCAAGCCTCCAGGGATACAGAGGAACAAATATACTTGTTTTATGTCCATTACTAGAATTATATTTATGCCTGAACTCACATATGAAGCTTAGTAGCATTTGAAGAATAGGAAACTACACAATTTTAACATTTTAATTTTTTCCCCAACAAGAATAGATGTGTTCTTATACTTGGATTGTCCAATTTGTGGGGGAAGAAAATTGCATAGAAATACTGATATAGCCATATTGTGATAAGAAGTTTTGTGCAAAAACTAGGCAAACTGGACTCCATTATGGCTTGATTGTAAAAGAAAAAGTGGAGTTTTTGACCAGTAATTATAAAACATTCATGCTTCTGGTGCTGGAAGTAGTAATATTTTTCTATATCTGTTTAATATTTTGTGTGAACTGAGAAAAAAATAAGGAAACATGCTGAGTTTCTATTCGGATAGATTTATTAGCTATAAATAAGTATTCTTTGTTTTCAGATAATAAATTTCCTACACTTTTACTAAAAGTGACTTGCTCTTTTTTCATAGCAGAAGTTAAACATAATAATGTGTAATAAAAATAAGCTATTTTTTAAGTAATAGAGACCATGTGCCAGGAGCTGTTCTTAGCTATTTACAAGTGTGACTCCTAATGTTAATACTAAAAGAAAAAATAGTCACAAATTATTTGCCGCTTCTTCCATTAAGATGTGAAATTTACTTCTTTTCCCTCCAATCCCTGTGGCTTGTGATGACCAATAGAATGAGGCAGAAGTAACCTTTGATTGCTTATGAGCCCCAGCCTCAGGGGCTTTTCACAGACTCCACTCTCTCCCACTTGGATTGCTGTTTGTCTCAGTGTAAGAAACCCCAGCAGTCCTCTGAAGGGACCTCATAGAGAAGATCCAGTGCACCCCATTTAACCCCCAGATGTGCGACTGAAGCCATCTTGATCTACCTAATGCAAGTGAAACTTCCAGTTTATGACAACTACATGAATGACCCCAAGAGCAAAATAGCAGAATAAGAAATGCCTGCTGATCGCACCCCAAATTGTAAAACCTTGAACAACTTCAATGGTTGACATTTGAAGCCACTTGGGTTGGGGTTGGTTTATATGCCACAAGATATATCTGACATATTTTATTATTTATTATCTACTATGTTACTGTCACAACTTTTCATTATCCTGTTCTCATTCCCATTTTACAGATGAGGAAACTGAGGTTCATTATGTTAATAACTTGACTAAGGTGCTAATAACCTGCCTAATACCCTAGGAAGCAGTATTCCTTACATTCAGATATAGGCAAAATTTTAGAACCAGGATGGTAAGAAGATTATTATTCTGCTTTTAAACGTTTACACATGAAGAAAATAGTTGGCAATGCTATATTAGTCATTATTTAGAAAAAGAATCATTGAGAGTTGGTAAATTTTAAAAGCTTGGAAACTGGTTCCTAGTTATAGTTATCACCTTATAAAGCATAAGACAATTATATTTATTTACTTATTTATTAGCTTAGAAAATATAGTTTATTTAGAAAATAAATTAGAGAAAGAGGAGATTCGCTTCTCCCAGGTAGGAGAGGGGAACAAAGCTGGGAAACATGGCCTGGTCATCACTCAAAAAATCCATGGCCACACCACAGCTTAACAAGGCAATGACTGAGACAATTATATTTAATACAGACTCTCAATCTGTTTATTGTTCTTTGTCTTGAGTATTATCTTTTCTGAGATTGTGAAAACCAAGAGTGAGGAAAGTTTTGGCATGTAGGTAATTTATTTGGGAGATGGTCCCAGGTACAAGAGTTAAAGAATAAAACAGAGAAATGAGCAAACTATTAAGTTAGCAATACCATCAATGCAAGATCAAGTTATCATTTGCTCTTAGCCACCTGAGCTTTTTTCGGAAAACTCCTCAGGAGTTTTCTGAAATTAGTTCAGGAATCCATATCGTTGGAAGAAGAGGGAAGAACTGATCTCTATTAGTTGAGAGTGGATTTAAAGTTGTTAACTCCCCAGATTTTCTGGCAACCCATGTAGCCTAAGACAGGAGAGAAGAAATATAGGGAATTGGCATAGGCCAAGGCATTGTCAAATGCATCTTCACACAGCTGGCCAAAACTTGCCAGGGCATGATGACCATAATGGTGACTTAGGAGGAGGTAGAGTCAGAAAGATTTGAAGTGGCCACAAGAATCACATTATACAAATACTTAAATACTTACATTTTTCCTAAAAATACAACAAGAATATTTGTATAAATTCTCACAGGTTAAATATCTTAGGGTTAATGTTCTAAGACCAATGTTAGAAGGATTAGCCCAGTGAAGAAAGCATAAACACTCTTTCTTACATATGACTTCTAGACACTTACTTTCTGTCCAATGTCAAGAGCAAGTGAAAAGAGGCTTTAAACTACATGTGGTGTTTGACCATGCCTTAACTTTCACTAGTTTGCAGAGGCCCCCTCCACTTTTTTGCTTCTGAAAACCGGCCATTAGTAATATATCCATGCAAGAGAAATGCTGCAACTCTCTTAATGAGCTACACTTGCATTCAGTTATATAAGGTCAAAAATAGTGCACTTTATATTTGAGCCAAGTCAACTATTCACGGCAATGTCAGTGCAAGAGAACCAATTTGAACTTAACATTAATTAGCTTTTTAGTGGGCTGTAAAACTTGCTTAAGGTATGAAGTACTTCCTAATTATAGGAGATTATGGTCATATTCTGAAGAACTGAGGCAGAAAGAGCCTAAATAAAGCAAACTGCATTTAGTTCTTAATTAAAAGAAAGTTCAATGTGTTTCATGTCTTTGGGAATGTTTGAAAATGATTTTAATTGTGTAAGTTTTATAAACTTTTAAGAGAGGGTAAATAATTGCACCAGACAAGCAATGACAAAAGTATAAATTCATATTTATAATTTATAATAAGTTGCATAAGATTTCTAATCACCTGGCACTGGCTAAGTTTTCAAACAAATCAATCTACTCATTTCTGCTGTAGTTTGGTATTGAACACATCTTATTTGACAAGGGCATGTTTTACATTTTAGTCAAGTGCAATAATTTATGTTCTCATATTTGAAAGGGGCAGCTTCTTTGCTCTTCACAACAAACTTAACTTCTCTGTGGTTAAGTAAGACTAAAATATTCACAAATCACATACGTTAAGTATTACTTTCAGGACCAATACCAGCTTCATTTTACAAACATTTTTGATTGTTGTCTACTGTTCATGAGGCTAACTATAATCAGGAAGAATGACTGGAGCTGATGAAATGTAAAGATTAACATATACAAGACTAGATAATAACCACTAAGTGATTAAAACTAACTTCCATTATATGTGCCTAAACCATTACTGAACGTATTAAACAATTTTTGAAATGCTTTTAAAATTACTTTTGAACTCTAGTGAAGGTTGTAAAAGAGATGTCCATGTGCCATTCACAAGGTTGTTTTACTAATGTTAGTTTAATTTACTTTCTCCAACTAACATGAGAAAGAATGAAGCCCAATATTTTTCCTCTGTTGTTTTTTTAAGAAATTGTCCATGCTGTGATGGGAGTGATGCAGTTTACAGAGAATGTTTTCCCCCTAGTTACTGAATGATACTGCTTTAGAGTGCTAGAGCAAAGTATCCCTTCCTTTGCAAAGAAATGTTGCTATCTTCAGTGACTGCTAGCATATTCATTGAAAACCTGATCCAGAAATTTTTGAAATCTGAAAAAAAATGCTGAGTAATTATTCAGTAATCAAGTATAATTTGTAATCAGTCTCCTACTTCGGCCTTCGAGGAAAAGAATAGTGAAACAGGGATAAGCAAGGAAAGTTATTCACATGTACTATTTACTTAAAATCTAAATATTGTAGCCATATTATAGAATTTGCAGCAGCATGGTTTGTTGGTCTTTTAATTTAATTTACTAGTTGATATCAAATCTTTTATTTTAGAGTCAAAAGCCAGGCTACCTTTCTTGACTTCCTTCTTGTTACTATTTTAGGTAGAATCAGGTATCATGTTTTATATCTGTATTATCAGCAACTCAGCACCATAGCCTCAAGAAGAACTATGTCAGTGGTCCCAATGTCATCTTTTACTTCTAATTAAGACTTTTCCTTGACCTTTACTTACTTGTGCATACACATTTTTTATGCACATTTATTTATGAAAATACATTTCTTTTTTGAAAATATAAAACAATTTCTTCATAGTCAGTGATAGAAAGACACATTTTGAATTTATAAATGAATATAATATAAAGGGAACATATATTTTAAAATACAAATTACTAAAAATTTGTGTCCATTTAGTTTCATCAACTAGAAATAAGCAATAGATACTGACACAAATGTTAGCATTATGAATATTATAGAGTTTTAAAATTAGGAGACTTCAAAGCTTATAGATTCACAAATTTTTATACAATATCTTTAATAAATTGTAAAACAGTCATATATATAAACTCACTAACGAAGGTATATCACCTTTTTAGTCACATTGATATTGCCTAAATATTAGAAATTTTTTTCCCTAAAAACATAAATCTACTACTACCCAAAAAGTAGATGTTGAAATAGTTGTAGAAACTATGGGAATCAGTAAATGTTCCATATCAGCTTCCTTGTCACCTTCCCCTCAGATAACAGGTTGTTAAATACTTATCAACAAATTACCTTTCTTTAAAAAAGATTTATTATGTTGTTGTGTTTATTGATAGTTCATTAACTTTTATTGCTGTGTGATATTCTATAAAATTAATATACCGTATTAGTTTATCTATCCCAGTGGGTCTCAGATGGAGGAGATTTTGCCCCTTCAAGGTACATTTGGCAATGTCTGGAGATATTTTTGATTGTCATAACTGTGGGATTGCTAGTGACATCTAGTGGAATGAGCCCACAGATGTTGCTAAACATTCTAAAATGCACAAGACAGGTTCCACCAGGATAATCATTGGGTCCAAAATGCCAATATTGTCGCTCTTAAGAGACTATATTTTTGGAAGATCAATTTCTAGTTCTTTCACACCGTCTTCCAGCTAGTTTGCATTCCCACCAGCAGTGTAGAAGTGTTCCTTTTCCTCTGCATCCTCGCCAGCATCTTTTGTTGTTTGCAACATATGTATACCTAACCCTGAATTGCACTCCACATCTTTATAATAAAAAAGTAATTTAAAAAAGAGAGAGACTATATTTTTCTCTTTCTGGTGAATATATGGCCTGTTTCTTATTCATGACAATTAGCAATAAAGTGGTTTGAGCATTTTAAATATCTGTCTCGGGGCACAGGCATTTATATTTCACATGTAAATAACAAGGTGTGGGGAAAAAAATCACAGGGAATGTGTATATTCAGCTTTAGTAGGAACTAATAACAAGTGCCCCAAAGTCACTGTTCCATTTTTCACACTCTCACCAACAATGTACAGAAGCATTAGCCAGTCGACATCCTTACTGACACAAGGTGATAAACTCACATTGGAAGTATATGGTTTGATGATATTTGGCAAGTGTTACAATATAGAATATTGCTAGCAAACTAGAAAGTTTCTTGTTTCCTTTTCAAGTTAATCTCAAGCTCTGTAAACAGCCACTCTTCTGATTCTATTAAAATATGTTACTTTTGTCAGTTCTCAAGAGCCACAGAACTGTACTTACCTGGCATATACTTTGTCATGTCAGGATTCTCCTGCCTAACATAATGTTAACATGATGTTGAGATCCATGTCTGTTGTTGTATGAATCAGTAGATTCTATTTTTCCTAAATAATATTTTACTCAGAACATAACAGAATTTGCTTATCCATTCTCATGATGATTACCACTTTTTGTTTGTTTGTTTTTTGTTTCTGTCAGTTACCGAAGCTACCAGAGTATTTTATAGACACATTTTATTTTAAATATGTGGGGTACAATTCAGGGTTAGGTATACAAATGTTCTTTTTTTTTTTTTTTTTTTTGAGTTGGAGTCTCACTCTGTCGCCCAGACTGGAGTGCACCGCTCCCGGCCACCACAGCCTCGACCTGCTGGTCTCCAGAGATCCTTCCGCCTCAACCTTCCAAGTAGCCAGAATTACAGGCATGCACTACCACGTCCGGCTGATTTTTTGATTTATTGTAGAGATGAGGTCTCGCTGCCCAGCCCTTATTGGCAAAGTGTGCTCCAAACCCACCCTCCCCTGGCAGTCTCCCACTACCGCCAATTCCTTTTCTTATAGTATTATGATAAATGTTCAAAGTCTCATGAGTGAGAACATGTGGTACTCAGTTCTTTGTTTCTGTGATAGATCACTCAATCTTAGAGCCTCTAAGCCTATCCAAGTTGCTGTCAAGTTCATAATTTTGTCCTTATTTATGGCTGCATAATATTCCGCTGTGTATATGTACCACATTTTAAAAAAATCAAGTCCTCTTGATGGGCAGCACAGTGGGTTCCATGTTTTTGCTATTGTAAACAATGCTGCAATAAACATGCATGCACAGATCTCTATTTCATAGTGATTTGACTTCCTCTGGGTATATTCCCAGTAGGGGGATTGAGGAGTCAGATGGAAGGTCAATTTTTAGATCTTTCTTTTCTTTATGTATGTTTTTTTTTTAGGGGGAGGTAAACCCCAAAAGTGGAATTACAAACATTGTTAACATAAATAAACCCTCCCACTTTCCAAGGTGATTGTACAATTTCACACCTGCTTCAGCAACGTATGAATCTTCCAATTGCTCCATGTCGCTTACAATATTGATGTTAACATTTAATCTTAACTATTCCAGTAGACGATAAGTGGTATTTAGTTGTGTCTAATGTCATTTCACCAATGACTAAAGATATGAAGCACCTTTTATATATTTATTTCCCATTTATATCTTCCTTTTACAGATATTGATGCAATTTTTTGTTTTAAATTTAGTTGAAAGTTTTTCAATAGTTTGTTGGAGTTCTTAATATATGTAGGATACAAATATTTTGTCACATGTATGTATTTGCAAAAATGTTTTATCTTGGCCTGTGATTTTTATTTTTTATTTTCTTATTAGCGATGTATGATAAGCAGAAGACTGTGGAATTGATGAAGCCCAATTTATCATGTTTTGTGATTAGCGCTTTTTAAAACAATTTCTAAAAAGAACATACAAACTTGTTTACTGCAACCTGTTCACTGTAAAGTAGGAAAGATTTTATTATTATTTTTTAAAAGCTTCATATTTTAGTTCTTATATTTGGGCTTAAGATTGATTTCAAATTATTTATTTTACTTTTATGGTATAAGATCAGGTTGAGTTTAATTTTTCCCTTGAAGATATATGAGTGGTCCAGTAACAGCACCTGAAGCAAAGTTTCTTTACCCCACTGAATTCTTTAGAATACTTTGTCAAAAATCAATTTACTTTATATGTGTAGATCCATTCAGAGATTCCATGTTCTGTTTCTTTTTTTATTCATCTGTCCTTTTACCAAGGTCACACTGTATTGAATATTGTTGCTTAAATTAAGTTTCAAAGTAAGATTTTCTCATCCCTCAAAAATGAAAAGTTAGTGAGGTGATGGATATGTTAATTAACTTGACTTTCTACAAAGTTTGTAATGGATCAAAAGGTCACATTATTTGTCAATGAAAAATAAAGAAAAAAATGTTTTGAGTCAGATAGTAAGTGGAAATAATATTCTATGCTTTAATTAGGTTAGATTCTTTTGACTATTTTAGGGTTTTTTCATAACAATATTCATTTTACAAGCAGCTTGTTCATAGATATGACTGTTGATATTTTAATTGAGATGGTATTGCAACTACTTGCAGAGAATTTCCATATTTACAAATGAATTTTCCAATCCATGAACAAGGTATAACTTTACATTCATTTAAGTGTTGTTTATTTTTTATTGGTAATTGCTCATATTTTCAGTTTAGGGCTCCCTTGCCTTTTGTTAAATTCATTGCAATGTGTTACCTTACCCTAAATGTAATTTTTTTTTCTACTTGTATAAGGATATAAACAGTGATCTTATACAAGGGAGGATTTCCCCCCCACGTCAAAAAAAATAGAATTGTCATTTGGACAGTGGGCCCCTTGTAGTGTACTCAGATTGTGTTCCTCTGGATCAAAGACCAAAATTTTTATCTGGAAGTTGTGAGAAGGTTGTGTCACAATTTGTGGAAGAAAACGTTCCCAATTGTAACAAACAGGTGACTGGTTCTTCCGCTGTGACAATACACCTGCCCACACCACACTGAGTGTTCAGAAGTTTTTGACCCCAAATGGCATGACCCCCCATGCCCCATTCTTCTTATTCACCTGATCTTACCCCAAAAGACTTTTTTTCCCTCCAGTGAAAAAAGTTCTCAATGGGAAATGTTTTGCTGATGAGAAAGAGGTGAAACAAAAATAACAGAAGCACTAAAAGGCATCAAAATGGATGCGTTCAAAAACAGTTTTGAGCAGTGGAAAAGGAATATCGATAGGTATATTACATAAAACTGACACTACTTTGAAAGTGACTGAAGTTTGAACATATAAGAATAAATACACAATTTGGTATAAATAAATGCTGTTTTGGGGAGGAAGCCCTTTGTACACTGTGATCTTCTTAAATTTACGCCTTAGTTGTAGAGGAATTTTTGTTTGACTGCTGGGATTTTATAGTCAATCATGTGATCTGTAATAAGACAGTGTTTGTATTTCTTTTCCACTCTGTATGCCTTTTGTTCTCTTTATGTATTTTATTACACTGACTCACATCTCCAGTTCAAGTAGAATAGAAATAATGTGAACAGAAATATGTGCCTTGTTTGTAATAAATATTTGAATTATGAATTCAATGTTTTTATTAGATATAAACCTAGTATTATTGTACGCATGTATTTTGTATCTTCTTAAATCTTGATAGTTAATTTGTGTTTTTCAAAAAAATTTGTTCAAGTCAACAAAGATGCTCAATTGATTGGCATAAAGTTCATAATATTAGCAAAATATTAGTTGATATCTATAGAAACTGTAGTCATTGATTCACTCAATCTTGTATTGGTAAAATATCTTTTCTTTTTTAGTAATGTGCCTAGTGATTTATCAATTTTATTAGTCTTTCGAAATAGATAGCTTATTTTCATTGCTTTTTTCTTTTTTCTTTCTTCATTAATTTTTACTTGTATCTTTATTCTTTCTTATTTCCACTTATTTCACTCTTCTCTCTCTCTTTTTTTTTTTTTTTTTTAGTTTTTATGGTGGGAGCTCAGAATCTCACTTCAGACATTTCTTATTTTCTAATATGAGCAATTGATGCTATAATTTTACTAGCAGCAACTCACTCATAACTTGAAACAAAGCAACAAGGACACCGTGAGAGGTCAAAGGACTTGGCATTCTCAATTTCCAGCAAGGTTTAGGTTGCAAGATAAGTTAACTGAGTTTATTATGTATGCATGTATGTGAGGGTGGAGGCAGGCATGGTGAATACGGATGCAACGATTTCTAATTGGGTCAGTTTTGCAAAGTACAGAATGAAAATGACAACTCAAGTGATATCAGCCTATAGTAAAACAAGAAATTAAGCAACTAAACAAGTAGCAATACCTTCATCATACTCAGGAAACTCCCGCTAAAAGAAACTTTCAACGTTAATAAGTTGACGCACAACTCTCTTAGTCGGATATATATATATATATCGTTCTCCTCTCTCAATTGCCTGCACCTAAGAGATTTTTAACATAAACCCAAACACTTGGGCACAAATGATTTTACTCTTTCAGACATTATACATATACAGTGAAAGCAAATATGTAGCATTTACTGGATATGTGAAAAAATTAGAAGAAACCTACGCTAACAAACCAGACACAGATTCTTCAAGTGAGCTTTATTCTGATAAAATATTTTGTTTATATTTATATTGTTTTAATATGAATTTCTGGATTTGTGTACAGTAGAACTAAATAAGAACCTGACCTATTTACAGATCACATTTTCAAACTTTTGAGAAAAAAGTAAATTTTTCACTTGTCTAATAGAGTGAGATATACTCTCAATAAAGAGATTTTGTTGTAGATATGTTGCAAAATATATTTTGATGCAAAATTCAGGCCTGAGGGAAAAAGCCGTCATCAAGTTCATTATTATAGCTGACATAATTAAGGAGAAATGTTAGGTGTTACATCATAGCCAAAAAACCCCTGTGGTATCATTCTGAATTATTTGTGAAGATTTCAAGATGGTTAGTGTTATCATGGTTTTTTTTTTTTGGAATATGCTTTATAATAATAACAAAGAAATTATATGTCTGGTTTTTATCCCCAATTGGAATGAGTTAGGAAAACTGAGGTGAATATGTATTAATAATCATTATACATTTCTATGTAAATTTTAATCTTTTGCCATTTTCTGTTATTCGCGTTTAGGAACTTAAATTTTTTTCCAACAGGCATAATTGTTATTTCTATTTTTAAAGCATCAATAATTTCGGGTTTTCTGTTAAGATTCTTCCAGGGTGTGCAAACGTAAAAGTATTTCTAGGGTAAAAGAAGTAGAGTAAAGGTGCAGGCTATCATGTCCTGTTTTACAGCAAGAGTAATCCACATATATCCTGGCACCAGTGTTCTAGTGTGAACAAAATTAGTGCCATCTAATTTGCTGTTCTGGTAAAACTCAAAACATTACATATTTAGGAACATATAAAACAGAAAGTGACAAAATAATTGCAGTTTTAGGGAAAGTTGTGTGGGGAAGTGGCAAACTGGTTAGAAAAAAGAAATATTTAATGAAATACCATGTTGTCCCAAAGAGTTCACTACACAAAGATCATGCTGAGAAAACTGCACGCTCCCAACTTAGCTGTGACTGGTCCCATGAATCAAGACTTGCTCCCCTGACTGTGTAACTAATAAAGCTATCATTATTACTGGGTGTTTACCACTCGAAAGAAAACAAAGCTTTTCCTTAAAAAAAAAGAAAGAAAGAAAAGAATTAAACTACATAGGAAAATTGGGTATAACAGGAAATTGAATTTTTATTTTATTAACTCTACATTGCTTTAAAATAAGAGTTGTACAAGGTATTAAAGTTGGTATTTAAAAAACTGTCCAGTGATTTTTTTTAAAGGTACATTTTCTGTCATTATTATCATTCCTTTTTAGGGCATTGTACAGTTTTGGTACTTTATCAGTTCTAATTTGATTTCCTGAGCTCTTGATCTAAGGGGAAATTAAAAAAAAGGAAATTACCCTTAATGAGGACCGGCAATGAGCACTTTAGTAAATTAGGCATCTTTACACCTTATCTTCTTTTATTCCTCAATCCTCAAAATCACCCCAAATTCAATGCAATAACACAACCACAATTATATTATGCTCATGAATTGTCTAAGTCAAGAAATCAGAGGGTGATTGTGAGGGCTTATCTGTGTTCTATGATGTCTGGGTCTTGGTGGCTTCCCATTTGAATTGCAGGAGTTATTTGCACTGCTGTGAGCTAGAATCTTCTAGGGACCGCACTCTATCTTCTGTTGCCCGGACAGAGATGAGTTAAAGGCTGGGCTAGTGGAGACTGTCAGCTAGAGACCCCAACTGTGACTTCATGAGATTCGGCTTCTCACAAAAATGGCAAGTGCATTTCTGGAGAACAAGCGTTCCAAGGGACCTAGCCAGAACCTGTCAGTCTCCTTATGAGCTAGTCTGAAGAATCCCGTAGCATCTTCTGCCACATTCTATTGGTGACGAGTGAGTCACTAATGCCAGCCCAGAATAAAGTGGAGAGGGATTACCCTCTTAGGTCATGAAGGAGTCAAAAAGTCATACTGCAAACAAGCATAGGAAATATGAGATCCTGTTGTAACCACATTTGAACAATACAATTGGCAAAATAAATTATGATTTTAATTTTTACCAAAGGAGCTACTGAACAAATGGATTTGGAATCATTGCCAGAGTTTTGTCATTCCAAAGCTTACATTCTTTTACTTTACTTTTGTGTTACACACCACAACCAATTTCCGTATAATACACCGTGTTGCGGCTTATATCTTTGTTTTTCGGGGTTGATTAACATGTCTTCATTGAGCAATACTTGTTTGTGTCTTATATAATTAGATTCAAAAATGAAAAAAGCCTTATTTTATAAATTAAAGTTAGAATGCTAGTTGAATTTAATTTTAAAATCATTATTTTTTTTAAAAAGCTATCCTCTGGGATCCTTAATTGTAGTCAGTTAAAAAGACTATTAGACTTGGCATTGGAAAGTTGTGGTAAGATAGGGAAGATGTCTATTATGTTTCTATATTATCTTTCAGCTCCTGTTCCCTAATTTCACCAAAAAGCACAATGGTTTATTTAGTTGCCTTCATGTTAAATTGTAAAACACAATTCTGGAGGTTTGTAAACCAGCCCTTTAATTGTTTGTGACGCCCCTCTCTTCCACTATCTTTTATAACAAATTTTCACTTGTCTACCTCAATTCCCTGTTAGCCTCTTTCTTGCTTTGAGAGCAGCAGGCATGTGACTGGTCCATTGCATGTAATATCTTTTACTCCATTGTTTCACCAAGTAGAAAGTGAAATGTGTGCCATGATTCAATAAAATGCAACAAAGAGTTCCAAATTAGGATGATATTTTTGGTTCTGGTACTTTATAGTATAAACAACATTGGCTTCAGTCACTCATTTGCAGAGCCAAGCCAACAATATGCATAAATTCTTTTAAGTCCACCTGGAACAATAGGTAAAGGGCCAATGTTATTTACTTGCCAGTAATGTGCTTGACATTGACCCCTGTGAATATATTTCAGAGTGAATTGCAGATTATATATTTCCTGTTGGAAAACAGTAAGACTTTTATTTAACATTTGAGTTTCAGAGTAGCCATAGATATACATTACTTTTACTCTTTACTTAATTGTGTCTTTAAAGTGTTTTGTTGTTGTTTTTAGGTAGCTTACAGATTTACTTTTTTTTAAATCTAATCTGATAATCCTTGCATTTTCCATATGGTAGGTTAGATGATTTTTACATTTAATCTATCAATATGGCTAAACTTAAGTCTATAATCTTGCTATTTGTTTTCTGTTCATCCTGTCTATTCTCTTTATACATATTTTCTCTCATGTTCTATTTTTTTTCTTTCTGGATCAACTGAGTACATTTAAAAATTTAATTTACGTCCTTTGTGCTTATTAGCCAGCACTCTTGTTATTTAGGGGTTGCTTCAAGATTTGCTCTTTGTATTTTTAACTTACTTTGTTTTACCTTAAAATGATATTGTATCAACTTATATATATTATCAAACCTTTCAACAATATAATTCTACTTTTTTTCTCCCAGGCTTTTTGCTCTTATTGTTATGCATTTTATGTCTATGTATGTTTAAATCCCACAAGGCATACTTATTTTGATTAAACAATTAATTATCCTTTAAAGATTTTTAAATAACACAAAAATATATTTACTCATATCATTACAATTTTCAGTACTGTTCATTCTTTTGTGTTTGATTTATACCTTTATCTGATATAAACTTTTTGCAAAAGAGAACTTTCTTAATACTTCTTGTAGTGCAGTCAGTTCTTCTAGTAATTTATTCCTTCAGTTTTTGAATATATAAAAGAGTCTTTAGTTCAGCTTTGTTTTTGAAAGGTATTTTAATTAGATACAGAATTCTAGTTTTACAGAAAATATTTATTCATTACTTCAAAAAGCCACTTCATTTTCTTCCCACTTGCAATTGTTCAAAAATATTTTGTCATTCTTATCCTTGTTTTCCTATATGGAATTTATGCTTTTTCTCCCTTACTGCCTGAGGATTTTTTCAAAATTGCCATTTTGAGTAATTTGATTATGATGTGTTTTGATATATTTTTCTTCATGGTTCTAGTACTGGAGGTCTGTTAGATTTGGGGGAGATTCCTATGCTTATAATTTTCTTCAAGTTAGAACAATATCCATGTGTTTTTTTCTCTCCCATCTCCCATCCTCACCTTCTTCATTGGGAACTTCAATTGCACAGTTTAATTTAACTATTTAAATTTGTCCCACAACTCACTAATTCTGGGTTAATTTTTTTCCAGTATTGTTTCAATTTGTGTTTTATTTTGGACTACTGTTTTACCCCTCTGGGCAAGCTGAGTTGATAGTTCACATTGTCTAATAAAATGGCAAGAGCTTCAAGTTCACTAATTTTTTTCTTTTGCAAAATCTAGCCTACTATTAATCTCATCTAGTTTTTTAAAAAATTATCATCATTACAAATTTGTGTGGATATTTTCTTCTTTTTTATCTTCCATGTTTTTCCAAGTTTTTAAACCTAGAATGGAATAGAGTGTTATAAATATTTTTATGGTTTTCTCCATTAATTTTACCATTGACTTCAATTCATATTTAATTTCAGTTGGTTGATTAGTTTTAGGAGAATGGAGTATGAATCTAAATATAGAATATATACTGTCATAAAGTAACTTTAATATTACTGAAAGAAATCATATTTTCCATGTTAAAGAGAAGATGAAGTTACCTTGGAAACTTTCAGCAGAAAGAGACATTCAGAGAGGAATGTACTTTTAACGTTTAACAATCTGTATTAAATTCAATTATGCATCTGTCTTCCTCCATATATTCTGAACTTCCTTCTATGGTATTCTGTGTGTGTGTGTGTTTGCGTGTGTGTGTGTGTGTGTGTGTGTGTGTGTGTGTGTGTGCGCTCGAGTGCACTTTTATCCCAGGACCTAGCAGAATCACTGCCATGAACAATCTGTTAAATAAATGAATGTATACAGGAATGAGTGAAAGAATGAATGAGAAGTTGAAGATTTGATGCATCCAGTCACTGCAAAAAAAGTTTATAGAAAAATACTATTTTTGCATGTTGATTGAGGATATTCAGTTGGATAATCAGATTAAAGAATACACTGGGTTTTTATGAGAAATCTATTAGACGCTAAAAAAAACCAAACCAAACAAAAAACTGATTATGCCAGGCCTGGTGGTTCAAGCCTATAATCCCAGCACTTTGGGAGGCAGAGGCAAGGGGATTGACTGAGCTCAGGGGTTGGAGACCAGCCTTAGCCACATGGCGAGAACTTGTCTTTACAATAAATTAAAAAATTAGTGGAGTATGTTGGCGCGAGCCTGTAGTTCCAGCTACTTGGAAGGCTCAGGTGGAAGGATTTCCTGAGCCCAGCAGGTCAAGGCTGCGGTAGCCATGAGCTTGCCACTGCACTCCAGCCTGGGCAACAGAGAGAGACTCTGACTCAAACAAACAAACAAACAAACAAAAATGGATTAAATAATTATATCATTTAATAAGAAAAAGCTCTACTATAGGAATTCATGTCAACTCTGACACTTTGGAGGCTGCTTTGTCTTTATAATTCTTAAGAAATTGTTTACATTTTGTGTGGCATTGTTTCACTACATTTGGAAATCAATCACAAGAAATTGGTGCTCATATAAAATTAATGAAAATATTATATTTAGGGTAACCCCTCGACCTCCTCCCTCTGTGGGAGCTTTTCTGTCCTTTTAATAAATCCTACTTTTAAAAAAAGAGAAAATATCATACTTAATTCATGATTATTAAAATTAACTTATTAAACATACTTTCAGGCTGGAAGTATTATATCATCATTTGGAGTTATGTTAACAAAATATTTTTATTTCATGACTATTTTTACAAAAATATGTTTAAAAATTTTTGTTTTCTGAAGAATAATAATGTGTCCTTGGACACATATAAATAACATCTAATTTTATAGGTCTTCTGTTTCTTTCTAATATATTTGATGTAATGTTTTAATGTATTTTAATTTAAATCAATTTAATCTAATCAATTTATTACGAACTTATTCCTAAATGTACTAGGGTCTCAAAAATTAACTATTATGACATACATGTATATGATATCACACATACATAGCATGTATATGATGTGTGATTACACAAATTAAGAGAAGAATAAATGATTTTGTATTATTTATTTAATTCTCACCCACTGCCAAATAGAATAAGAAATGAGTTGACGTGTCTACTTGTGTCATAAGACCGTGTGGACTGTCAATTCAGTTCAACCAAGTGGAAGAAAACAAGCTAAAAACAAATCAGATATTTGGAAATTAAATTATTCAACTTAATTGTCAATTAAGATGCCTTATTTCAACCTTTTTTCCCTTTATTTGCTGTGTAGTCTGTCCCTGTCATTCGGCTCATGTCTGACCTTGGAGTGGCTGGAGCTAGAATATGAATAGGTATTATTGTATCTTTATAAATATCAACATGTGTCACTTAACAATGGAGATAACGTTCAGAAAAATGTGTTGTTAGGTGATTTCATATTCATGTGAACATCATAGATTGTACTTACACAAACCAAGATGGTGGAGCTTACTATACACCTTGGCGATATGTTGTAGCCTGTGACTCCTAGGCTACAAACCTGTACAGCATGTTACTGTACTGAGTACAGTAGAGTTGGGCAACTGTAACCCAATGGCAAGTCTTCATGTATCTAAACATATTGTGGAAAAAGAGGTAAGGTAAGAATACGGTAAGAAGTATTAAGTGGTACACCTATATGGCACTTACCATGAATGGAGCAGACACAAACACCCATTAACCTAGGCGTATACATGATCCGAATCATCAAGATGATTCTAGATGACAGGAATTTTTCAGCTGTGTTATATAATCTTATGGGACCGCTTTTGTATATATAGTCTGCCATTGACCAAAACATTGTGATGTGGCACATAAATATTTAAAAGACATAAAATAAAGCAACAATTATAATATAAAATAGGTCCCGTCTTTCTAGTTTGATGAACACCTTCATAAAATCCTGGAAGCTTATGTTTGAATTTATATTTCTTGGACTTCTCAGAGTTCCATGCCAAATGTGATGTTAAGAGACGAAAACTCCCAAATTTTTCTGACCCTCTGCCATGGTCGCTTCACTCCTCTCCCTAGGTTCACTCCCTTCCCTCCCTCCCCAAGGCAACAGCGAATTAATATCTATGCTAAAGTCTGAACGTATGCAACCCTTTGCTATATTCTGTTCTGTTTTTTGTTTGTTTGTTTTCTTTTTAGCTGGGTCATGTTGCCCAGGCGAGAGTGCAGAGGCACAATCATAGCTCACCTCAGCCTCAACCTGCTGGGCTCAAGCAATCCTATTGCCTCAGCCTCCTGAGTAGCTGGAACTACGGGTCTACAGGTGTGCAACACCATGCCCAGCTAATTCTTTGCTTATTTTGTAGAGACGAGGTCACACTATATTACCCAGGTTGGTCTTGAACTCTTTTTTTTTTTTTTTTTTTTTTGAGTTGAATTCTCACTCTGTCGCCCAGGCTGGAGTGCAGTGGCACACTATGGCCACTGTAGTCTTGACCTGCTGGGCTCAGATGATCCTTCCACTTCAGCCTTCCAAGTAGCTGGAACTACAGGCATGCGCCACCAGGCCCAGCTAACTTTTTTTATTTATTGTAGAGAAGAGGTCTCAACAAGTTGTCCAGGCTGGTCTCAAACCCGCGGGCTCTGGCACTCTCACCTTGACCTCCCAAAGTGCTGGGATTATAGGCATGTGCCACCATGCCTGGCCTGGTCTTGAACTCTTGATCTCCCAATCCTCTCGCCTTGGACTCCCAAAGTGGATTATAAGTGTGAGCCACCGCACCCAGCTTCTTTGCAGGATTCAGAATGTTCTGACAGCACTTCTTTGGGGCATTCCAGGTTTCTGGATAGCTATAGAGTAGTTTAAAAAGAAAGCTTGGGACCCAAGTGAGAGCATCATCTCCTTGACACCCAAGACTCCTTGTGTTGTAGGCAGGGACATGACGAGAGTCATAACCAAAGGTGAGCCAGAGCCGGGCTCTCTAGAAAAATGACCCAAGGCAGTTTACGGTACTTCTCTTCCTTAGGCCTATGGGAGGCATAGACTATATAATAAAACTGAAACTCTAAAACTAGTAATAGAGTCAGGTCACCCTGAACTGAAATATTATAATTGTTCCACTTCCAAACTATGAGTATAGTTAGCAGGGAAAACATTTTTTTTCACTTTTTATTCAGAATAATTAAAATAATTAGTTAAGAATGTGCACTTACACACACAATATACCTAATTTCATAGCTTTTTCAAATATAATAAGCAAATATCAAAGAAAGAAACAGCAAAATAACATGAGTTAGAGTAACTCTTTTTTTATTTTTCCAAGCATGCCATGATTTGCTGTCAATGAACAGTTATAAATTGAAATATACTTTTTGGCAAATCTAAACATGATCCAGAAATTGACGGCAAACTTCTAAACAAGCACTGAATGTACCTCTGTCTATTAACTTTGCAGTTTTACTTCCTTATGAGAATGAACTTTACTTTTTATAATCCCATTGTATAAATCAACTTTTATTTAATTTTACATTATTGAAAAATTAACTTATTTTCATATTTTTAGTTTCAAAAGATGTTGGAGAAATTTTTTCAGAAATGTACTTTTCTTGTGTACCTTATTTCTTTATTTATATTAGTTTAAGTAATAAGATTTCCTAGTTCACCTACTTGAAAAATGAGGAAAATAACTTTTGTTCACAAGACATTTTACAGTAACTGTTTATCCCAGTGATATATATATATATAATCTATTATTATATGTGAGAATATTAAATTAAATTGGAAAAAAGACAGCAAAAAAAAGATCTATATGACATTTATAAACCACAATAAGAAGCTAATTAGAAATAGGCTTTGTAACAATTTTCAGATTCACTAGAAAAGTACATTTGATACATCTAACAGAGGGAATCTTCCTCCAGGTCAGCTCTGTTTTTCAATTTCCCAAACATTGTATAAATTTTACAAAAATCTTTGACTAATATACTTAAATAATATTGACAGAAGCTTACAGGAAATTCCCAACGGAAACTGACAATGCATTAATCATCAACTATATCACCTCTTATAAACTAGATTAGAGAATCTCCTGTGTTTAGTGAGCTTTATTTGTGAGTCTCTCTATGTAATGTATGATACCATTTTTATACATAATTACAAAATAGCAAATATTTTAGGTTACTGTAATTGAAGAAATCATACTGAAGTAGTTGGGACTACTACATAATTGGAACTCAAAAAACAAAAACAAAAAAGAACCAGCTTTGCATTCAAGAATAAGTATAAATGAATAAGAGCAAAATCTTTTCATATAATAGTTTAAATATGTCTGTTGGTGGCCCATATCGTCAGAGAAATGCAAATCCAAACCACACTGAGATACCACCTAACCCCTGTAAGAATGAACATCATTAATAAAACAAACAACAATAGAAGATGGCGAGGATGTGGAGAAAAAGGAACACTTCTACACTGCTGGTGGGAATGCAGACTAGTACAATCTCTTTGGAAGACAGTGTGGTGATTTCTGAAAGAACTAGAAATTGACCTTCCATATGACCCAGCAATCCCCCTATTGGGAATTTACCTGGAGGAATTCAAATTATTCTATGAAAAAGATACTTGCACAGGTATGCATGTTCCAGCTCTATTCACAATAGCAAAAATATGGAAACAACAGTGTTGCCCATCGAAGCTGGACTGGATAAAACAAATGTGGTACATATACACAATGGAATATTATGCAGCCATAAATAAGGACGAATATATGGACTTTGGATGGATCTGGAGTCGATCATACTCAGTGATTTATCACAGAAACAAAGAACTGAGTTCCACATATTCTCACTCTTAAGCTGACCTTGAACAATTATAATGCTATAAGAAAGCGATTGGCAGTAGTGGGAAACTGTCAAACAGGGTGGGAGGCAGTTGAGGGAAACTGCTAAGGGAGGGAGGGACTTACCTCATCAACAAGGGTACCTGCATGATCAATGTTTATATACCTAACCCTGAATTGTACCCCACATCTTTATAATAAAATTTTTTAAGTTTCATAGCCTTATGCAATTTATAATACCATTTTATTACTATTCTAATTTCAAAATATAGCTTGCCATGTTAGACAAAATTTTGAGATTTTGGGGGATAATAAATGGCCCCTGAGTTATGCTCAAGGATAGGTGTGACCTTTAATAGTCTTCTTACTAAGCAGTACTTCAGCTCTCATCTAGAAATAAAATCACTCTAAAATGTGCAAAATGTATTTTATGATGCAGATTGTTTTGATGAAGGTGTCATCTCAAATCTCTATGAAAATACAAACTATTCAATGAATGATATTTTGGCAATGATCTTCATATATATACAAAATTATATCTTCATTTCACACTATGAAAACAAATAGATTTAAAGTCAGGACAAACTTAAAAAAGAAAGAAATCTGAAAACTTTTAGTTTATATTATGGTAGAAAATCATTATGTATTTCTGCTAAATATCAATAAAAATGTGCATTAAAAGAAGGATTAGCCGGGCTTGGTGGCTCAGCCTGTAATCCCGCGCCTTTGGGAGGCTGAGGTGAGTGGATTGCCTGAGCCTGCGGGTTCGAGACCTACCTGGGCAGGCGAGACCTCATCTCTACAATAAATCAAAAAATTAGCCGGGCGTGGTAGCTCGCGCCTGTAGTTCCAGCTACGTGGAAGGCTGAGGCGGAAGGATCGCCGGAACCCAGCAGGTCGAGGCTGCGGTGGCCGGGAGCGGCCACTGCACTCCAGTCTGGGTGACAGAGTGAGACTACAACTCAAAAAAAAAAAAAGAAGAAGGATTAAAGACTTCTCTCTTTTCTCCTCTGATTCTGCTTTATCTGTAGCTTCCTTTCTGAAGACCATCTTCCTTTGCTTCTTTTGTGGGAAACTTGGGTGCTATAGCTCCCAAGATTTGTCACTTAAAATTCTATCATTCCATTAATTACATTTCAAGTTCACGTGTCCCAGTGAAAGTTTGTGATCAATTTATCTAGAGGTTACATGTCCTTCAAATATTTTCCATTATATCTCTCCCTAAAAAGGCTCCAATGAGTAGACACTGATTTTGGCAGGTATAGTCTATGATAATAGCTCTCTGAGATCCAATGTATTAAAAGAAACACATGGGTCCCATATTGCTGTCCTAAAAATTTCTTGTTTACATTAGCTCAAGTTCTCCTCAGCTGGAAAACAATGACTCATTAAATCTTTCTTCTCAGTGGTATGAAGCATGATCTGGAGATAGCTCAATGGCAAAAATAAAGAAGTATGAGTTGGACTACTTTAGGTTTTCTTCCTGATTTGAGCAATTGTTTGCTGGTGAACCAGACAAAATTAGTACTTTGTTTCCCACATCTGTATAATATGTATTCTGAGCAAAATACTTATTTCAAGTATTGCTAATGGTTTCTTTTCCTTGAACAAATACTGTTGGGTGCCAGAATGCTCCTGGCTCTAATTCCACGCTGTGGAAAAATTCATTGAAATAAGATATCTGTTGAATACCCACCTTCTTGTAACTTAGCAAAAGAGAGAGAAGTATGACATAGGGGTAGATAGATAATAGGATAAGAAGCATATCTAGGAGGACCCTGCATGCCATTGAAGGAGCTTTATTTCTATTCCAAATGCAATGAACACTACTGGAGAGTTTTGAGCAGTGACAAGATCTAATTGAGGTTTAAAAAAAGATGTTTTTGGTTGTGGTTTTGAGAACAAACTATATGTGGAGAGAAGGGAGAAGTAAAGATCCACTCAGGATGCAATTGGGGTACTCCAAATGAATTGCAGATAAGAATGGTGATAGTGGAGATGGTGTCATCTGACTCTAGCAATAGCACGAAGAAAGTCTATCTATCATCTATCTGTCTATCTTCTTATCTAAAAAATTATAGGAAGCCGGGCTCGGTGGCTCAGCCTGTAATCCCGCGCCTTTGGGAGGCTGAAGTGAGTGGATTGCCTGAGCCTGCGGGTTTGAGACCCGCCTGGGCAGGCGAGACCTCATCTCTACAATAAATCAAAAAATTAGTCGGGCGTGATAGTGTGCACCTGTAATTCCGGCTCCTTGAAGGTTGAGGCGGAAGAATCGCCGGAGCCCAGCAGGTCGAGGCTGCAGTGGCCAGGAGCGGTCATTGCACTCTAGTCTGGGCGACAGAGTGAGACTCCAACTCAAAAAAAAAAAATTATAGGAGTAAAAGTTGATGACAAGATATTTTACCTGAATTATTGGAAAAATAAAGTTTCCATAAACCAAGATATCAATGAAATAATTTTGGAAAAAAGACCATAATTTCAATTTTGTTCATACTAGACTTGAAATGTATATTAGACTTTTAAAAGGAGTGGCTGAAACAAAAGTTAAACATATGGGTATTCATTCCAGAGAAAAAGTTGAAGTTGGAGACTGCATTTGAGTAACAGTAAGCGTGTATGCACACTTGGACACACATGCACATACATGATCAATAATCATACATGCTTATTGATGTTTTTCCTGTCAGGATTTATTTATGTTTACTTACATATTTGTCAATACCTATGGTCTTTATTCCTTCTTTCTTCATTCTTTTGAATCCTTCTGGAACATTTTCTTCCTGCCTGCAGAATTCATTTTAGTGTGGTATTTTTGTTTGTTTGTTTTTAAGGGCAAGATTTCTTGGAAAAAAAACAAACCCTCAAAAAAACAAATAAAACAAACAAACAAAAATTCACCTTTTCTTTTTCTGAAAATGTGTTTGTTTGATAAATAGTTTTGAAGATTTTTATTAATTATGAATTTTATTTTATTTTCACTGTCTGGTACATGTGAAGGTTTACTACATAAGGAAATTGCATGCAGGTGAAGTTTTAACTTCTAGCGGGCCCTCTCATCCCTGATAGTGGACCTGGTACCCGTGTGTTGCTGTGTGCTCCTTATTCCTCCTTCCTGACTCCCTTCTTTAGTGGTGTCCAGGGTTGATCATGAATTTTTAGAACAGCAATTGTTTTTTTCTGCATTAAAAAAATGCCATTTTATTATCTTTTAGCCATTATTTCTGTTGAGTATTTTCTGTTTTATTGTTACTTATTTAAGATAATCTACCCATTTTTCTCTGTGGTTTGACATTTCACTTTTGCCTATGGTTTTTAGTAGTTTCTCTGATGCATCTTACAGTGGTTTTCTTTGCATCTATCCTTGGGACATTCAGTTTCTTGAATCTGTGGAATGTTGTCATTCATGACACTTGGAACATTTTCAGATCTTTTCTCTTTCTTATTTTACTTCTGATTCAGTCTTATTTTATTTTTTAAATCTTACTGGAGGTAGAGTCTCCCTCTGTCATCCAGGCTGGAGTGCAGTGGTGCAGTCATGACTCACTGTAAACTTGAATTTCTGAGCTCAAGTAATCCTCCTGCCTCAGCCTCTTAAGTAGCTAGGACTACAGGTGCGTGCCAACATAGTTTGCTAATTTGCTAATTTAATTTTTTTTTTTAAGAGTAGGGCCTCGCTAGGTTGCCCAGGTTGGTCTCAAACTCCTACCTAGTCTCAAGTGATCCTCTGGTCTTGGCCTTTTAAAGCTCTGAGGATATAGACATGAACCACTGCGCCTGGTCCGTTCCAGTGTCTTTACCTCTCTTTTTATGTAGGAATATGGTGTGTGTGTATGTGTGTGCACATGCACGCATGTGTGTGTGTGTGTAAATTTTACTATGGCCTATAAATCTCTTAGGACTTTACATATATATATATATATATATTCCCTCTTTACTGCTATGTGAATACTTTCTATTGATCCAATTTTTAGCTTATAGATGCCCTCCTTTTCATTTCTAATTTGCTGTTAATCCCATTTGCTGAGCTACTAATTCCAAATACATTATTATTATTATTTATTTGCATTTTATTTTAAAGATGTGGGGTACAAATCAGGATTAGGTATACAAGTGGACATCGTACATATATTATTTCTATTCTAATATATCCCCTTGACTTTATAAAAAATAAATTGAAATTATTTGATAATCAGGATGACTAATGGCATTAGTTTCTAAATTACAGGACAGAATTTTGGTGCTAAGAACAAGAGATAAAGCGAGCATGAAGTTCTTACCAGGTCACTGGGGTACCTGGAAGAGTTCTCAAAACATTTCTCAGAGAGAGTGGACCTTATGCTAGGAGGAGTTTTGGATTTTTCTACAGAATCCTGAAAAGAAACGAGTAATGTAATGAATGTAAAACACTTAGCACATGATACATATGTAGCTAATACATGACTAAGTACTTGACAAATGTTACTAGTATTAATATTACTGGGCCTTGCTGATATTAGTTCTATGCTTTCACTTTCTGCCGGAGACCAGCTCCAGCCAGGTTCAGGGTACCCGAAAGGTGGAGAAGGCATCGGCGATTGGGGGAAAGAAGAGAGAGAGAAAGAGAGAGAGAGAAAGAAAGAGACTGGGCGCTGGTCTGTGCAGAAGCGATGTGTGTTATTGGGAATTACAACGGGTCGTTTATACACAAAGTCAGATGTGGGAGGGACGTCCCCCCACCCACCAGAAACCTTAATCTATGAAAACTTAATCAATGATTGCCCTTAAACACTTTTCATATGATAATCTTAAAATCCCATAACAAAGGATAACCTAATCTGTGACTGACATATTCTATAAAACTTTTTCATCCTAAGCTGATTGATTTATGCCAAGTTAAACAATTCTATAGAAGCTTAAGTATTTACTTTACAAATGAAAGTGGCCCATCCCGGAATGTCTGGAATGTGGCCCAGTCCAAAGTTCACAGTGGGCTACCTGGAAGTAATCCAGTCGTATTCTTTCAACAAAATGGCAGTCTTCTAAAACCGTATTCTACAATTTACACCTTCAATAAATCCTAAGATCATGACCCAGAAGCCTGTGACCAATACTAAGGCTCTTAGATGTGACACGAGTTTGAATTATAAGTTGTGTGAAAGCCAAAACTGCAGTTTGCAGACGAATGGGAGCAATGAGCTTCTAAAGTTAGCTTGTGTTCGTCCCGGTCTCAGAGATTTTATGTTTTGAGCTCACAGGAGCTTAATCTGGTTAGTGCTGAGTAGAAAGGGGGAGGAAATGGGGTCAATAGCTCCCGAACACATCCTAGTGGTCTCGGGGTCAACGGCCCTTCCTGATCCCTAACGCTCAGTGGGCCTCCGTGGCCAGCTCCCAACAACTTTCATGTTCTCTGTATTACTAAAGTCACTGAACGTTGTGCCTTAGTTGCATGATTAAAATGACTCAAATGTGGTTTCTTCTTTTAACCTATTTGAAGTAATGGACAGCATTTTATCTACCTCCTTTGTATTAGTTGACTTGTGCTACTATAATGAAATATCACAGGCAGGTAGCTTAAACAACAGATGTTTGTTTTTCCACAGTTCTAGAAGCTGGAAGTCTAAGATCAAGGTGCCAGAAAATTCAATTTCTGGTGAGACCTTCCACAGTTCTAGAAGCTAGAAGTCTAAGATCAGGGTGCCAGAAAATTCAATTTCTGGTGAGACCATCTTTATAGTTGCAGATGGCTGCCTTCTCACTGTGTTCTCAAGCAGTCTTTTCACTGTGTACAGGTAGGAAGAGAAAGAGAGAAACGGTTAGAAAGAAAGATATAGAGAGCATATTCACTCTAGTGTTTCGTCTTATAAGGGCACCATTTTTTTCAGATCAGAATCCCATGTTTATGCTTTCGTTTTACCTTCATTGCCTCCTTACAGAGTTGCTGAGCAGAGATGGTGGCACATGCCTGTGGCCATAGCCACTCAGGTGGCCGAGGTGAGAGAATCATTGGAGCCCAGAAGTTTGAGTTTGAAGCTGCAGTGAGCCATGGTCACGCCACTGCACTCCTGCCTGGGTGACAGAGTGAGACGCTGTCTCTTAAAAAACAAACAAACTAAAAAACAAGAAGAAAGCATCTGAGCATCAGTGAACTGAAAACAATATTTCAAGAAAGGAAGCTGGTATGAGATTTGTTAAGTAAAAAAAATCATAAATGGCCCATAACCTACACTAAGCATAACACATTTGCTGATGGTTCAGTTGAGGTGGGTGACAATCACAAGGTCATCCTCATGCTGTTTTTCTGTTTGTCTCTGTCATTACTCTATTTGTGTGGATTTGATTCTGGTGTGATAACAGCTTCCATTTCTCATGCCCTCTGAACTTAGGGTTCTGCCATCTACTCATTTCCATTATGCTCGGAATTGTTCTTAACATTGTGAAGCTGTTAGAGTAGTGTTTGACATATACTTAAATATTTGATTATGATTATTATTTTTTTATTTTTTAGTTGGAGTCTCACTCTGTCACCCAAGCTGGAGTGCAGTAGCACACTCAAGGTCACTGCAGCCTCGACCTGCTGAGCCCAAGCAATCCTTCCACTTCAGTCTTCCAGGAGTGTGCTACTACGTCTGGCTTGTTTTTTGATTTAATACAGAGACAAGATCTCACCAAGTTGCCCGGTTTGGTCTTGAACCCCTGAGCTCAGGCAATCCTCTTGCTTCCGCCTTCCAAAGTGCTGGGATTACAGGCTTGAATCACCACACCTGGCAAATATTTGATTATTATCGTGTTATTTATGTAATGTAATTGTCCTGGAAATAATCAAGTTGTTAGGTATATTGTATTCTAACGCAGTGATTTACAACACACGACTTGAACTGGTATTCTCTTATATCTGCTTCAAGGGTAAATATGTGTCTGGTAGGTTTTTTCCTAAGCTAAACCATGCATAGTCATAACTAATGAAACTGTTTCAATTTTGGGCAGGGTGATTCTTTATTTTAGGCAAATCATCTTAGAGGGCTTGGGATTTAGTCAGTTATTGAGGAAAAAGTTAACCAGAACGAGTGCAACCACTTTGGAAGATAGTGTGGTGATTCTGAAAGAATTAGAAATTGACCTTCCATATGACCTTGCAATTCCCCTATTGAGAATATACCCAGAGGAACTGAAGTCATTCTACTGAAAAGGTACCTGCACACGCATGTTTGTTGCAGCTTTCTTCACAGTAACAAAAACATGGAACCAACCATGCTTCCCATCAAAGTTCAATTGGATTAATAAAATGTGGTACATATACACAATGGAATATGATGCAGCCATAAAGGACAAACATATGAATTTTGCAGCAACTTGGATTTAGAGTCTACTATACTCAGTGATCTATCACAGAAACAAAGAACAGAGTACCATATGTTCTCACTCATAAGTGGACTGTACAATTATCGTAATACCATAAGAAATGGATTGGCAGTAACGGGAAACAACCAGGGGAGGGAGTGTGGGATTGGCAGTTGAGGGAAACTGCCCTGGGGCGGGGGGAGGCACACCTCATCAATATGGGTACCTGCATAGTGAACATTTGTAAAGAACATTTTAAAATAAATAAATAATAAAGAAATTCATATGTATTCTAGAAGATGAGATATATTGGCAGGTGTGAATGTACTATAGTTATATGCCTGAGGAAGTTTTCTTCATTTGTTTGGGAGGTGGAGTGAGGAAGCAAGAGAATTCTCCTCCCCCTTTTTTAGTAGTGAGGTAGTTTTTATCATTAATTTTTACTTCTGAGTGTTACTTTCAAGGTATGAGCAGCTGAAGGATGAGGCAGAAAAACTAATTTCATGAGAAACTCCTTGAAACTTTGGTCTCAGTGTTGCTGGTTCAAGGTATGGATAAACAAGTTGAGCTCAGAACTGAGTAGAGACCCATTATTTTTCTTTCTTCTCTGAATCTCGCACTGCACAGAGGTTGAGACCTTTTGAAGTATCATGAGGAATATCTCTTGCAAGGACATTATTCATCTGTTTAGAAACACTACTGTCAGGTAAAAATAAGCCTCCCCCTTAGGGTGATTGAAAGGACACTGGAAGCCGGGCTCGGTGGCTCAGCCTGTAATCCCGCGCTTTTGGGAGGCTGAGGTGAGTGAATTGCCTGAACCCGCGAGTTCGAGACCCGCCTGGGCAGCAAGACCTCATCTCTACAATAAATCAAAAAAAAAAAAAAAAAAAAATCAGCCGGCGTGGTAGCACGTTCCTGTAATTCCGGCTACTCGGAAGGCTGAGGTGGAAGGATTGCGGGAGCACAGCAGGTCGAGGCTGCGGTGGCCGGGAGCGGCCACTGCACTCCAGTCTGGGCGACAGAGTGAGACTCCAACTCAAAAAAAAAAAAAAAAAAAAAAGAAAGGACACTGGGTAGGAGGAGGTGCAGTAACAAAATAAAACTCTATGATGAAACTACAGTGGACACTACATTTTAAGAAGGAAGGACATGCTCCTTGGTGAATGCTCAGTGATAACTAGAAGTATTCTTTCATGCTTAGAAGTTTGTGATGCAGCCATCGTGAAGGGGGCACACAAGCTTTTGTAATATGGAAACATGACTATATTTATTTGAAGATTGATGAGGCCTGAACATTTGGGCTACTCATGATTTGTGCAGACACAAACAATTATTGTTCAATTATCTGCCAATTGCAAATTTGCTCAAAGCAATGTTTTGATGAAACCTGGATTGTTATTATTAACAATATCTGACTAAAAATCAAGATAATATTAAAAAGATGTCTGATAGTGAACAGCATACTAAACAAAGCCCATTGAGATATTGTATACATGACTGTCCAAAAAGAGGAGAAAATGGAAAATGGCAAATCTGATGGTAATTGATATTTTAGCCCTAAAATGACATTGTTCTCTTATACTTCAAATGTTCAGGAATTTTTTAAACAATAAAGCTTTATAGATTTGAAAAAATCAAAATTTGTGGAAACAAACAAAAACTTTGAAAAATAAAAAAAGCCGAGTTCAGTGGCTCAGCCTGTAATCCCGCGCCTTTGGGAGGCTGAGGTGAGTGAATTGCCTGAGCTCGCAGGTTTGAAACCCGCTTGAGCAACTTGGCGAGAACTCATCTCTACAATAAATCAAAATTAACCGAACGTGGTAGCGCGCGCCTGTAGTTCCAGCTACTCGGAAGGCTGAGGTGGAAGGATCGCCGAAGCCCAGCAAGTCGAGGCTGTGGTGGCCGGGAGTGGCCCCTGCACTCCAGTCTGGGTGACAGAGTGAGACTCCAACTCAAACAATAAAAATTTAAATTTAAATTTAAAAATTTAAAAAATTAAAAAAAAGTTATCCCAATTGTATATATTCAGGGAATATGAGTCGACATGATTTTTATATAAGTGACTTAAAGATAAAAGCTTATTTGAAGTAATCCAATAAGCAAAATCTTGAAAAGTAATGAGTAATTCACTAAATTCCCACAGAAATAACAAAAAGGAGTTATCAAAGCATTCACCATTTCTCACTGATATAAATGTTTCACTGGGCATTTGAAGTACTTTCAAAATGTTGTTACCTTTCAGTGCAAAACATACAAGTTGCAGTGGCAGTTTCCTTTCATACACAGATTTCATAAAGCCACTATTCACTACTGTGCCTCTAACAGAAGCTCTGACACTTTGTATTTGACAGTTCGCTTAAAATTCTCCGCAATCTAACAGGCTTTTTTTTTTTTTTTGACTGATTTTTAAAAAACACAGGATAGCAAATGTATTTCCTTGACAGAATTTGTCCTCTTATTATTTGTGGATAGTCCCTGTTGCTTTCTCAAGTGTCTCATTTAAGTTGTCAATTTGTATTTTGCCCTGCCTTTCAGATAAAATACACAAGGGCCAGTAGCACGTGTAAGAATCTGGATTTTTGTGTGTGTGTATGTGATGCTTTTTTTAATACCATAAGATAAAAATATGCCAGTAACGGAGCTATAATAAGCCATGGTAATCTAAAAGTTGTAAGATTTAAATGTAGCTTTTTAGAATTAGAATTTCCTGAAGTGAGATAGCTTATAAAATGATTGCTACAGTTTAATTTAAATTGGAAAAATATCACAATATTCATTTTGATACATGGTATTTATTGGACATAAAGAGGTAGCATAGATTTTAGATTCATTTTTGCAAAAATTAGTAGTATTTGATAAAAAAATTATAAGAAGTGTCAAATATATATATATATCTTATCCTGGAAACTAATGTGTCACCTGACTATATTCAAAACATAAACTAAAATATTTAGAAGTTAATAATCCTAAATGTAGCCGGGCTCCGTGGCTCAGCCTGTAATCCCATGCCTTGGTAGGCTGAGTGGCCACTGCACTCCAGTCTGAGTGACAGAGTGAGACTCCAACTCAAATCATAATAATAATAATCCTAAATGTATAAATTTATTTCATAAACTTTACCCATAAATTTATAAAAACTAATTCTATGACTAGTATGAATAACTTACTGTATATTCCAATAATTATTCAGTAATGTTGCAACATACAGAATCAACATACAAAAATCAGTAACATTTCTATGTGCCACAGCTAACAATCTGAAAAAAAAGAAAGTAATTATTTTTACAACAGTACAATAGAATAAAAAACCTAAGAATAAACTTAAATATCTCTGGAATGAAAACTATAAAACATTGATGGAAAAAAGGAGGGGAACAAAAAAACTGAAAAATATTCTATAAGTTAAAAGAATCAATGTTATTAAAATGTTCATACTGCCCAGAGCAATGTACATATTTAATCTTTATTCAAATACCAATGACATTTGTCACAGAAATTGAAAAAGTCTTAAAATTTCTATAAAACCATGAAAGATAGAATAACCAAAGCAAGTCTGAGCAAAAAGTACAAAGCTGGAGGCATCAATTATCTGACTTCAAATTATGCTCCAAAGATCTAGTAACCAAAACAGCATGGTATTGATATAAAAGCAGATACCTAGACCAATGGAAGAGAATAAATAACCCAGAATAAATACATGCATTTGCAGTCAACACACTTTGACAAAGATGCTAAGAACATATAATGAAGAAAAAACAGCTTCTTCAATAAATGGTGCTTCTACACTGTTGATGAGAATATAGGTTAGTTCAGCCTTTATGGAAAGCAGTGTGGCAATTTCTAAAAGAACTAAAAACTTATCTTCCATAAATCCCAGCAATCTTTCTCCTGGGAATATACCCAGAGGAACATCAATTGCTCTGCAAAAAAGATACCTGTACACATACATGTTTATTCACAGTAGCAAAAACATGGAAGTGACCCTGTTGTCCATTTAAAGTGAACTGGATAAAGAAAATGTGGTACATATGCATGATACAGTACTATGCAGACATAAAGAACAAACCATGGCTTTCACAGCAACTCGGATGCAATTGGAGACTATCATACTAAGTGAACTATCACAGAGACCATTGTACTAAGTCAACTATAACAGAAGCAAAGAACTGAAGATTGCATGTTCTCAATCATAAGTGGGCCCTGAACACCCATCACATTAGTACAAGGGTGGGATTGGCAGCTGCTGGGCACTGCTAGGGGAATGAGGGAAGAGGGTGGAGAGCATATGAGGACCCAATGGGTTCTTGATCCACTCCCAGGGGGAGTGAGGGCCCATTAGAAGCCTAAACTTCACCTGCATGCAGCCTACTTATGTAATAAATCCTCACGTATACCCTACAGCTTTAAAACAAACAAACAAATAAATAATTTTTTTAAATGGTGCTGGGGAAACTGGAGACTCAGTTGCAGAAATATGAAACAAGACCCTTCCTCTTGCCACATACAAAAACTATATCAAAATGAATTAAAAACTTACATCTAAGACCTCAAACTATGCAACTAGTAGAAGAACTGGGCAAACACTCTAGAATATTGGTCTAGGCAAAGATTTCTTTAGTTAGCACTCAAAATCACAGGCAACTAAAGTAGAAATGGACAAATGGAATTACACTGAGCTAAAAAGATTCTACACAACAAAGGAAAAAATCAACAAAATGAAGAGACAAGGTACAGAATGAAAGAAAATATTTGCCAATTTTCCATCTGACAAAGGATTAGTAGGCAGAATATATAAGGAACTTAACAATTCAATGAGAAACACACACACACACACACACACACACACACACACACACACACAATACAATTTAAAAATGAGCAAAAGATCTGAATAGACATTTCTCAGATAAAGACCTAAGAATCTCTAATAGGTTTTTGGAAACATCATCACCACTAATCACATAAATTGAGATCGAAGGTACGATGAGATATAATGGGAACTCAGTTAAAATTACTTTTAACAAAAAGACAGGAAATGATGTATGCTGTAAGGATGTGAGGAACGGACAATACTTGTACACTGTTGGTGGGAATGTAAATTTGTACAGCTGCTATGAAGAACTGTATGGCACTTTCTCAAAAAACTAAAAATAAGATTACCATATCAGCTGTCCCCAACTATTTTGGCATCAGGGACTTGTTTTGTGGAAGACAATTTTTCCATGGATCAGGATAGGGGATGGTTTTGGGGGATTCAAGCATATAACACTTATTGTGCACTTTATTTTTATTATTAATACATTATTATATATGATGAAATAATAATACAACTCATGATTTTTAAAAAGAGTCATGGATTGAAGTGGTACATAAAATAATGGGCAGGCCAGGCGTGGACTAAAATTAGTGTTGGATTCTGACTTAAAGACTGTCACCAGATGCAATTATACAATTGAAGGGCCTCAACTCACCACTCACTGATAGTGTTTTGATATGAATCAGCAAGCAATTGATTGATTATGGTCTCTGTGTAGTCAAGCCTCACTGCTAATGTTAATTTGTATTTGCAACCACTTCCCAGAGCTACCATCACTGCCTCAGCTCCATCTCATATCATCAGGCATTAGATTCTCATAAGGAGTGTGATCCTTCCCATGCACACAAGTTCACAATAGGGTTTGTGCACCTATGAGAATCTAATGCCATCACTAATCTGACAGCAGGCAGAGCTCAGGCAGTAATGTGAGCAATGGGAAGTGGCAGTAACTAGAGATGAGGTTTCGCTCGCTAACCTCCTGCTGTGAGGCCCGGTTCCTTAGTCCATGGGCCAGTACTGGTCCGTGGCCCAGGGATAGGGGACCTCTATACTATATGATCCAGTTATTCCACTTGTGGGAAAGGAAATTGGTATATTGAAGATATATTTGCAGTCCTTTATTTATTGCAGCGCTATTGACAATAGTGAAGATAAAAAAGCATCTGAAGTGTCCATCAATGAACGAATCGATTTAAATAGTGGCAAATGTGCATAATAAAATATTACTCAACCATAAAATAATGAAATCCTGCCATTTGTAACAAAATGGATAAACTGAAGGACATTATATTAAGTGAAGTAAGTCAGGCACAGAAAGACAAATTTTGCATGTTTTGATTCATATGTGCAAGCTTGAAAAAAGAAAGAAAAGGGAATAAATGGGGATTAAAAGAAGAATGATGATTACCAGAGACTGAGAAGTATAGTGGAAGAAGAGGACAAAAAGAGGATGGCCAGTGGGTACAAAAATACTGTTAGATTGAATGAGATCTAGTGTTTAGTAGTACAGTAGCGTAACAATAGTTAACAGTATTTTTTTTTTTTTTAGTTGGAGTCTCACTCTGTCGCCCAGACTAGAGTGCAGTGAAATGCTCACGACCACCCCAGCATCTACCTGCTGGACTCCAGTGATCCTTCCACCTCAACCTTCCAAATAGTCAGAACTACATGAGCATGCTACCACACCCAGCTAATTTTTGGTGTTGTTGTTGTTGTAAAGATGAGGTCTCGCCAAGTTGTCTGGGCTAGTCTCAAACCGTGGGCTCAGACAATCCACTCACCTTAGCCTCCCAAAGTGCTGGTGTTACAGGTTGAGCCAAAGAGCCTGACCAACAATAATTTATTGTATATTTCAAAATAATTAATCAAGTGAAACTAGAATGTTTCTACCACAAATAAATGATAAATGCTTGAGGTGATGAACAGCTCAAGTTTCTATGATTTGATTATTATGCATTTTATGCCTGTGTCAAAACACATGTACCCCATAATAATTTAAAATCAAAAATAATTTATCTTAAAAAGAACAAATAGAAAATATATTCATTCATTGAATTTTTTTCTTAAAATACTATTCATGTATGATACAAACAAATGGAAAAACAACCCATGCTCATGGATTGGAAGAATCAGTATTGTCAAAATATACATCCTACCCAAGGCAATCTACAGATTCAATGCAATATCCATCAATTACCAACATCATTTTTCTCAGATCTAGAAATGACAATACAGAAATTCTTATGGAAACAAAAGAGAGTGTGAATAGCCAAAAAAAAAAAAAAAAAATCCTCAGCAAAAGGAACAAAGTGGGAGATATTAAACTTGTAGCCTTTAACCTACAATAACCAAGGGAGCCTGATACTGGTACAAGAATAGACGCATAGATCCATGAAACAGGACAGAGATTATGGAAGCAAAAACTTGATCTTCCAGCAAACTCATCTTCAACAAAGCCACAAATAACAACCACTGGAGAAAGGAGACCATATTTAGCAAATGATGCTAGGAAAACTGGCTGACCACATGCAGAAGAATGAAACAGGATTCTTACCTATCACCATATACAAAAATCAACTCCAAATGAATCAAAGACTTAAATGTAAAACCTCGGACTATAAGAATCCAAGAAGATAGCTGGGCTCGGTGGCTCAGCCTGTAATACCAGCGCTTTGGGAGGCTGAGGTGAGTGGATTGCCTGAGCCCGTGGGTTCGAGACCTGCCTGGGCAAATTGGCGAGACCTCATCTCTACAATAAATTAAAAAATTATCTGGGTCTGGTAGCGCGTACCTGTAGTTCCAGCTACTTGGAAGGCTGAGGCGGAAGGATCGCCGGAACCCAGCAGGTCGAGGCTGCGGTGGCCAGGAGAAGCCACTGCTCTCCAGTCTGAGCAACAGAGTGAGACTCCAACTCAAAAACAAAACAAAACAAAACAACAACAAAAAATAAGACTCCAAGAAGAAAATGTAGTGAACAGTGTTATGCACATTGGACTAGGCAACCGACTCTTGATCGAACCCCAAAAGTAAATGCCATAAAAGAAAAGATGGACATGTGAGACCTCACCAAACTGGAAATATTTTATACAGCAAAAGAAACCATCAAGAGAAAGGAGAGACAACCCACAGAATGGGAAAAGATATTTGCTAATAATGTATCTGACAAAGGCCTAACATCCAGTATCTATAAGAAACTCAAATGAACTGAAAAGAAATAAACAACCCTATCAAAAAGTAGGCAAAAGATATGAATAGACACGTCTCAAAAGAAGATATACAAGCAGCTAACAGATACATTTAAAAAATACATCTGCCTCACTAATCATCAGAGAAATGCAAATCAAAATCACAATTTGATACTGCCTAACTCCAGTAAGGATGGCCTTCATCAGTAACTCAGAAACAATAGATGCTGGTGCAGTTGCTGAGAAAAGGGAACACTTCTACACTTTGGTGGGAGTGCAAGCTAGTTCAACCTCTATGGAAAGCAGTGTGGTGATTCCTAAGAGATCTAAAAATTGATCTTCCATACGATCCAGCAATCTCTCTTTTGGGACTATCCCCAGAGGAACATAAATCGTTCTACCAAAAAGGCACCTCCATATGCCTGTTTATAGCTGCGCTATTCACAAGAGCAAAAACATGGAAGCAGCCGCACTGTACCACATATTCTTTTTCAGTCCACTTTTGATGGAATTTCAGTCCATCAGAAGTGGACTGAAAAAGAAAATGTGGTACATATATATGATAGAGCAGGCATAAAGAGGAACAAGGTCATGGACTTCGCAGTGTCCTGGAAGCAGTTGGAGACCATCATCCTTAGTGATCTATCACAAAAACAAAGAACTGAATACCACAGGTTCTCACTCATATGTGGGTCCTGAATGTTAATCACATTAGCACACAGGGAGGGATTGGCAGTCACTGTGCACTGCCAGGAGAGAAAGGGAGAGAGGGGGCCACATAGCACCACAGAGGGTACCTGGCCTTAAACCAGGGAAAATGAGGGCCAGGTAGAGGCCCAAACTTCAAATGCATGCAGCCTATTTGTATAGTTAACCCATATCTGTACTCCACTTCTCTAAAACACAAAATAAAATAAAATAAAATGAATGCCAAGCATGTTCGGTACCAGTTTGATCTGCAAGTGAAAAAAAATGACAGAGCATTAAGGTAAAAGAAAATGGTGATTAGTTAAGAGATACTAATATGCAAGGAATTCTGAGTCTTTAGACTATCTACGCTTTTCAGTTATTTTTCAACTCTTCAATTAGTGATGGAAAATAATAATGGATAATTGGAGTATATTTTGGTTGCTTAGATGCAAATGCACTCTTAATGTTTTCCCCCCCCTCAAACAGGTATTATTTGCCTTTTTCTTTTTATTTCCATCCAGGAATTTTTTTGGAGATCTTCAGAGCACTTTATCATTATATCAATCTTTCAGTATGTCTGCAGAATCCCCAGGGATACCATTCCCAGCTGGCAGGCAGACATTCTAAGAACTTGAGCTGAATTGAAATCTGAATTACTAGACATAAAATGCTTTGACAGGAGTGCAAAAATACAGTATTATTTTGTTATATTACTTTTAATTTAAATAAATATGTGCAATATTTAATATTTTTAAGCAAAAGGAAAGCAAAAATAGTGTTTCCTACATGTATTTCTTAAGTTATTTGGCACAATCTTGGAATAATTAACAAAAATGCACTGGGTATAGACTATAAGAAAAATTTTAAAAATATGTTGTTCAACTGCATGGACTAAAGAACAAGACTCTGAATGTAATTCACCTATCCGTGATATTGCCATTTCTGTTTTTTTCCCTCATTTAATACATGAATATTATAGTTTGAATTTTAGAAAATAATATGAGTGCATTCTTTTCAGATGTATACTGATCTGACAATTGAGGAAAATAACAGAAATATATGGACTTTTAGTTTGGGAGGCCCCAAATTCCAAAACATGTATTTGGCTGGGCTATGCTCCTTCTAAGACCTATGGGGGATAATCCTTCCTTGTTTCTTCCTGGCTTCTGGTGTTCCTTTGACTTGTAGCTTCAGCATTTCAAGCCCTACCTCCTTCATTACAGTATGTTTCCTCCACCCCTCCATTCCCGTGTCTGTGTCTCTGTCTCTTTTCCTCTTCTTATAATAATACCTGTCATATTGGATTAAGGGCCCACCCTACTTCAGTATGATCTCAGCTTCATTACCTCTGAAACTAAATGCATTCACATTCTGAGATACCAAGGCTTAGGATTTCAACCTGTTTTTAGGGAGGGGGTGAGGAAGGGACACACTTAATCCATAAGGATAAATCTGCAGGGTTTTTGTTTTTTCCCCCTTGGAAATCTTCCTTTTGGGAATCTCAATTCTTCTTCTGTCTGAATTACTTTCTCTTGGGTCTATTGCACAGCTATCATCCTGGGATTATTTTTCTGCTGCTATCTTGGGAAATTCTCTGTTGTCCTCCTGAATTGGATTATAAGGATCTCATAAGTTCTTCCAGCAGCTTAATTATGTCTGTCTCATGATTCACATTTGCTCTAATGAAACAGCAAGAGCAACAGCAGGAACAGCGAAATATAGAGCTCACTAGCACAAAATTGGCATATGTGAAGAGAAAATTAATTAGCTGTAGTGTCAACAGGAAAAATGCTTTCCAAGTGCTAACAATGAGAAAGGTAAATAGAAAACGTGGAAGAAAAGTCAAGAGCCTGGAAGATAGTTCTAGAAACGACAACATCTAGCAAATAGAACTTACATAAAGACAGGACAGGAAGTGAACATAAGGTAAAATGTAAGGAAACAATAGAAGGAAAGTGTCCAAAACTGTATAATACCACACCTTCAAACTAAAAGAACTCTTATAAGTTATATGTAACATTAAAATAATCAATACATTCTTTGGAGAAATATCAGAACACATAGGATGTGATGAGAATATCCTAAATGCTTCCAAGGGAAAAATATATATTGTATCATATTATCCAAGTTATGAAGAAAACTAATTTTAAAAGTACAGTTATATATTCATACTCTCAGTAACTGTGAGATCAAAATAAAGACTTTTTAACATTCAAATAATCAGAAAATGTATCAGTCAAATACTTACTCTGAATCAATTACAAGATGGAGAAGATAAATGCTAATGAGAAGGATTAAATATTGAATTAATATGACAGTCATATTGGCATAAAATAGGTAATGATAAATAAAAATTATTAAAATCAGTTAAGCCAAATTAAATAGAGATTATAAGATATAATTACATTTTAAATATCAAATCTAGATCATAGTGAAGGAGATGAAAGCAGGAAAGATTGAAGGAATATCAAGACTTACAATTTCCAAGATATTAGAAAAGAGAGTAATAGGACAAAGTTGACATGACAAACACAAGAAGGCACAAGAATGAGAAAATAAAAGAAATAAAACATGTTGAATAGGGAAAGTAAGATGGAAACATGTATTCAAATATATAATAAATCAAAATAGTGTAAATGGCTTGAACTCACCTATTAAAATACAGATTTCATTGTATTAAAATTAATTTTTATTACACTAATTTTATGGTGTTAACGTAACCTCATTTTAAAAAATAAAATTAAAACTTAAGAAAATCACTAAAAACCCAACAAACAAAAAATTCCAAATAAAGGCAAATTATGAAGGACCCAATAAGACAAAATTATAATAGAATGTTGAGTATCAAGAGAAAAATTATACCAAATGAATGACAAAAATGCAAGCAAAGCAATACTAAAGACAAAGAATAATTTAAGACAAAAATTAAAGAGAAAAATGAGAGGCATAAATATAAAAATTTCTGTGCCTAATGACAAAGCAATAGCACATATTTGAAGAAAAATGATTAAATTATAAAAATAATTGTAAATAACTATAGTAGAAAATTTTAATTTATCTACTCAGAAACCGAGAGAAGAAAATAACAAAAAAATTAGTGTAGTGCAGAGGAAATGAGTAACATAATAAATTTTATTGGACAGAAGAAATATAATTCTGTGTTCCAAAGATGAGAATGAATTTTTTATTATTTATTTATTTTGAAAGCACGTCTTTTTTAAAAACACAAGAAATATTTATAAAAGTAGCATATATCACAAAGTTAACAATAAATACCAAAAAAGCTTGAATAATACAGGATAGATGATATTATAATTTAAATATCTTTTGTTCTGCTGTAGTTATAGCAATTAAATTACATATATATTATATATTTTCAAAAATATTTCAATTACATTTATGCTAGCACCAATTAATGTGCTAATCTTACTGTAACTTCAAAATGTTAACTCCATTATTTTGTGTTTGCTAGATAATAGTCACTATTGTTCACTGTTATTTAAATTGTCCAACAAACTACCAAAAAAATGGCAAGTACAATTTACTATTTTACAAATGTTTTATTTCTTATTTTGTAAATTAATTATCTTTCTGAAAACTTTTTATAATAATGTGTATAATTATTATTTATGCCAAATTTATTTGGCATAACTATTTAATATATCTTTATTTTCATAGTATATCTTAATTTTAGCATCAGATTTATCATTTTCTATCCTTATAATTTATTTTCTTCCTCTTGAACATAGAAGTTACTTTTCTTACTTGACTATTCAACTCAATCGCCCTCAAATTGGTACAACTTAATTTATAAAAAACATTATAAGAAAGTCTAAGCTATGAGGTGAATATCTACATTGATTTGATTTTTTTCAGAAACACTAAATAGTTAATACAAAAATATTTGGAGCATTTGTCAGTTTTGAATGGGTCACTCAGTATAAAATTATCTTATTATAATATTTGTTTCTGGTTTTTGTGCTTTTTTCTATTAATCTCTCTTACTTTTTATTAAATGTCTGCACTTTTTCTTTATGATGTTTTCAGAGTTTTTAAAGATAAAAATATCTTAGTTTTTGTTTTACTAATCATATTTTGGTGTTATACTGCTTTGGCTTCTTGGGTTTTTAATATTCATCTGTATTAATTTTATCCTATGTAGGCATATAAGGTATTTTGGAAAAGAGCAAATTAGTTGTTATTATCATTTATATAATAACTGTGTCTATCTCTTTTGCTCTAGTCCTTATTTCTAGGTGAAATGATGAAAGCCAGATGGAGCAAACACCCAAACAAGTGAAAATTACTCCATCAGTTAGGAATGAAGGAAATGGATGTTCTCTACTTATATATAGGAGAGGGCCACAGCTCTCTCAGTTTCTCTTAAAAGAGACAAAAAAAAAATCCCCCTTTGAAATTCAGGATAGGAAGGATCCTGGTTTTCACTTTAACCTTTTGGCATGCAAATATCTTCTTCCAAGGCCTGAGTAAGTCCCAGACAGTGTCTCTGGCCTTTATGACATAGAGATATAGCATGTTATCTGAATGAAGGAAAAAAAAATCACATGGTGTTTACAACTGATGCAGAAAAACCATCTGATGAAGAGTAAACACCTTTAATGATGAAACTCTCAACAAGCTAGATATAGAAGAAATTTACCTCAACATAATAAAGGCAATATATAAAAAGTTCACAGCTAACATTATCCTCAATAATGAAAAACAGAAACTATTTCTTCTAACAGTGGAAACAAGACAAGAATGCCCACTTTTACTACTTCGATTCAACATAGAACTGGAAGTCCTGTCCAGAGCAGTTAGGCAAAGTAAAAAACAAACAAACAAAAAAACAAACCAGGTATGCAAATCATAAAGATAGAAGTAAAATAATCTCTGTTTTCAGATGACATGATCATATGTAGAAAACCCTAAACACCACACACACACACACACACACACACACACACACACACACACACACTCACGCACATATACACACACATGCCCAAACTATTAGAACTATTAAACAAATTCAGCGGAATTGCAGAATACAATAACAACATGAAAATCAGTTGCATTTCTATACACTAATGATTAACTATCTAAAAAAGAAATTAAGAAAACAGTTCCTTTTACAACAGCTTCAAAACGTAAAATGCCTAGTACTAAACTAAACCAAGGTGATAAAAGACTTGTACACAAAAACTGCAAAACGCTGATGAAAGAAATTAAATACAGTCAGCCATTTGTGTTAACAGGTTTAACACCCACAGATCCAGCCAATCCCAGATGAAAAACATTCAAAAATTAAAAAAAAAACAATAGATCAATAAGAATAGTACAAATAAAGAACAATACAATATTACTAGTTACATTGCATCTGCATTGTATTAGGTATGGCAAATGATCTAGAGATGACTTAAATATACAAGAGGATGTACATAGGTTATATGCAAATATTTGCCATTATATGGAAGGGATTTGAGTATCTATGGATTTCCATATCTTCAGGAATTCTGAAACAAATCCCCTGCTGATACTGAGGCATGACTGTAGGACACAAATAAATGGAAAAATAACTTATGTTCATAGATAGAAAGGCAAGATTATTTACATGTCTATAATTCTATAATCTACAGTTTCAATGTATCTTATTAAAATATTAATTAAGTTATTTATGAAATAGAAACATTCTAACACTCATATAGAACAACAAGAGATTGCAAATAGCCAAAACAACCTGGAGAAAGAATAAAAAAGGAGGCATCGCTCTTCCTGTTTTTTAAATAATTACAAAGCTGTGGTTATTAAAACAGTAGCATACCAGCATAAAAATAGACAAATAGACCAATGGAACAAAAAATGGATCCCAGAAATAAACGGATGCCTATACAGTCAACTGGTGTTCAGTAAGGATGTGAAGATTACACAATGGGGGAAATTTTTCTCTTTAACAAATGGTTTTGAAAAAACCGAGTATTCACATGTGAAAAAATGAAATTGGCCCCTTACCTTATCTTAAACCATATGCAAAAATAAACTCAAAATAGATTAAATATTAAAATGTAAGTCCTGAAAAAAAGAACTAGAAGAAAACATAAAGAAAAAGCTTCATGACATTTGACTTGGCAATGAATTCTTGAATATGACACCAAAAGCACAAAGAACAAATGCACAAATAGACAAATGGGATTGTGTCCAACCAAAGAGCTTCTACACACCAAAGGGAAACAAACACTTAAGTGAAAAGACTATCAACAAAATGGAAGAAAATATCCACAAACCATGTATCTGATAAGGTGTTAAAATCCAAAACACGTAAGAAACTCTCACAACTCAAAAGCATATAACAACAACAACAATACTATAACGAGAATAAAAAATGAGCTAAGGACTTGAATGGACATTTCTCTGAAAAAGTCATATAAATGGTCAAAATGGATATGAAAATATCTTCACCATCACTTACCTTCAGGGAAATGCACATCAAAACAATGATGTGTCACCTCATACCTCCACACCTTGGGAAGGCTGTTACCTTAAAAACACAAGATAACACATTCTGACAAGCTTGTGGAGAAAATGAAACCCTTGTAAACTGTTAGTAGGAATGTAAGTTGGGGTGGCTGCTATGAAAACATTATGGAGATTCTTCAAATAATGAAAAGTCTACTACTGTATGATTCAGTAATCCCACTTCTAGGTACATATCTAAAGAATTTGAAAACAGATCTTTTTTTTATTTTAAGTCAGAGTCTCACTCCATCTCCCAGCTGGAGTACAATAACATGCTCACGGCCATCACAGCCTAGACCTGCTGGGCTCAGGTGATTCTTCTGCCTCAACCATCCAAGTAGCTGGAACTATAGGCGCAGTCTATGATGCCTGGCTAATTATTTTCATTTATTATAAAGAATAGGCCTTACCAAGTTGCCCAGGTTCATCTTGAACCCCTGGGCTCAGGCAATCCTCTCACCTCGGCCTGCCAAAGTGCTGGGATTACAGGTTTGAGCTTAGCCTCAGATTTTTTAAAAAACACTTACCATGTTTTATTCAATAATGTACAAGTTCCACATTACAAAGTCTTGAATTGACAAGATTTTATTCAGTTTTAAACTAGATTGGTAAGGAGAAGAGGAAAGAGATAATCAAACAATGAATTATTAAGGAGCTGAGTTTAACAAAAGTCTTTTTGTTTTGTTCTGTTTTATATTTTCTGGACCTCAGGTACTGGGATTCTATTAATCAGAATCAAATTCTTTTCATGCTACACCTTTGTCATTGGTTTGTGCAAGGCTTTCTCCACATTATCATTTGTTTGACGATGTAATGCGTCCGGGTATATTTTTATACTTTTTAAGGCAAAATTGAAACCATATTGTTTTGCAACCACATGTCACCAGACAAAATGACTCTTTTTTTTTTTTTGAGGTTGGGGGGTCTCACTCTGTTGCCCAGGCTGGAGTGCAGGGTCACGATCAAGGTTCACCACAGCCTCAAGTTCTTGGGCTCCAGGTGATCCTCCTACATGAGCCTTCTGAATAGCTGGGTCTATAGGCATGTACCACCATGCCTATTTTATTATTATTATTTTTTTCATAGAGTTGGGGGTCTCACTATGTTTTGTAGACTTCCCAAAGTGCTGGGATACAGGTGCATGAGCCACCGCACCTGGCTGGAAACAGAATCTAACAGATAAATCTACATCCTAGTGTTCATTGCATCATTACTCACAGTGGCCAAGATTTGGAAATAACTTAAATGTTCATCGACTAACAATAGGATCAAGATAATGTGGTATATAAAGAGGAGTATTATTCAGCCTTAAAGAAGCAGGAAATCCTGCCTTATGGATCAGTATGGATGAATGTGGTGGGCATATGCTAAGTGCAATATGCCAGTAATAGAAGAAAAAATATTTCACGATTCCACTTACATGAGGTGTGTTATTCTGTTGTGTGCTGCTATCACAAAATACCTGAGACTGTGTAATTCAAAGAACAGAAATTTATTGGCTTACCTTTCTGTTGGCTGGAACGGCTGCAGGCAAAACAATGGCTTCTAGTAAGGGCCTTTTGTTGTGTCATCATTGACAGAAGGATAAAGAGTGGGTGAAAGAGAAAGAGGGGACAAACTTTTTTTTTTTAAATAAGAAACCCACTCCTAAAACAATGGCATTAATCTATTCATGAAGTGTTGGGAGCCAGCCATGGAGGCCCACTGAGCATTAGGGCTCAGGAAGGGCCGTTGACCCCGAGACCACTAGGATGCGTTCGAGAGCTATTTGACCCCATTTCCTCCCCCTTTCTACTCAGCACTAACCAGATTAAGCTCCTGTGATCTCAAAACATAAAAACTCTGAGACCGGGATGAACACAAGCTAACTTTAGAAGCTCATTGCTCCCATTCTTCCGCAAACTGCAGTTTTGGCTTTCACACAACTTATAATTCAAACTTGTTTCACATCTAAGAGCCTTAGTATTGGTCATAGGCTTCTGGGTCATGATCTTAGGATTTATTGAAGGTGTAAATTGTAGAATACAGTTTTAGAAGACAGCCATTTTGTTGAAAGAATGCGCCTGGGTTACTTGCAGGCAGTCCACTGTGAACTTTGGACTGTATCCAGAACTAGAACACTTTTCCTCATTTCCACCCTGTCACATACTATCTATTTCTCAATAGAAATTTCACATGGATACTAAATTGGGTAAAGACCCAACAAAAAAAGGGAACTACAGGCCAATATCCCTTATGAACATAGATGCAAAAATCCTCAGTAAGATTCTAGCAAATCGGATCCAAAAACACATCTGAAAAATCATCCACCATGACCAAGTAGGCGTCATCCCCAGGATGCAGGACTAGTTCAACATTCACAAGACCAAAATGTAATTAAATACATCAACAGATGCAAAAACAAGAACCACATGATTATCTCATTAGGTGCAGAAAAAGCTTTTGATAAAATTCAGCATCACTTCTTGATAAAAACCCTCAAGTACCTAGGTATAGAAGGAACATACATCAAAATAGTAAGTGCCATCTACTATAAACCCACAGCTAACATATTGTTATATGGACAGAAACTGGAAATATTTCCCCTAAAACCTGGAGCAAGACAAGGCTGCTCACTCTCAACCCCTTGTTCAACATTGTGTTGGAAGTCCTAGCTTGGGCAATTAGACAAGAGAAGGAAATCAGGGATATCCAAATAGGAAAAAAGGAAGTAAAGTTATTCCTCTTTGCTGATGATATGATCCTATACCTTGAAAATTCAAGAGAATCTGTCAAAACCCTGCTTGCACTGATAAAGGACTTC
>NW_007258429.1:912772-975299 GCF_000164805.1 Carlito syrichta
CACAAACAAATAGAAAAATATTCCATGCTCATGGATAGAAAGAATCAACATTGTTAAAATGTCCATCCTACCAAAGGCAATCTACAGATTCAATGCAATACCCATTAAGTTACCAACATCATTCTTCTCAGATCTGGAAATGACAATACAGATATTAATATGGAAATGCAAATGACCACAAATAGCCAAAACAATCTTTAACAAAAGAAACAAAGCAGGAAGTATTACACTTCCAGACTTTAAACTTTACTAAAGGCTACAGTAATCAAAACACCCTGGTATTGGTGCAATAACAGGCACACAGACCTATGGAACAGGATAAAGATTCTGGAAGCAAAGGCTCAATTCCTCAACCAACTCATCTTTGACAAAGCCTCCAACAATAACCACTGGGGAGAGAAGAACCTATTTAATAAATGGTACTGGGAAAACTGGCTGGCCACATAAAAAAGATTGAAACAGGACCCCAACCTATCAACATACACAAAAATTAACTCTAAATAGATCAAAGACCTAAACATAAAATCTCAAACTATAAGAATCTTAGAAAATGCAGGAGACATCCTTATGGAAATTGGAACTGGCAACCAATTCCTATTCAGAACCCTAAAGGTCAATATCTTAAGAATTAAGATAGACAAGTGGGAGCTCATCAAACTAATGAGCTTCTGCAAAGCAGAAGAAACCATCAAGAGAGCAGGGAAACAGCACACAGAATGGGAAAAAGTATTTGCCACCTGTAAAATCTGACAAAGACCTAACATCTGGGATCAACAAGGAACTCAAATGCACTGAAAAGAAAAAAGCAAACAGTCCCATTAAAAAGTAGACAAAATACATGAATAGACACTTCTCAAAAGAAGATATATGAGCAGCCAACAGACACATGAAAAAGTGCTCAGCCTCACTCATCATCAGAGAAATACAAATCAAAACCACATTGAGATACCACCTAAGCCCCATAAGAATGGCCATCATTAATAAAACAAACAACAACAGATGCTGATGAGGAGGCAGAGAAAAAGGAACGCTTCTACACTGCTGGTGGGAATGCAAACTAGTGCAACCTCTATGAAAGACAGTGTGGATGGATTTGGAGGAGATCATAGTCAATGATCTACCACAGAAAAAAAGAACAAAGTACTATATGTTTTCACTCATAAGTGGACCTTGAACAATTATTATAATACTGTAAGAAAGGGATTGGCAGTAGCAGGAAACTGTCAGGGTAGGAGGGTGGGATTGGCAGTTGAGGGAAACTGCTAGGGGAGGGAGAGGCATATCTCATCAGCAAGGGTATCTGCATAGTCAATGTTTGTATACCTAATCCTGAATTCTACTCCACATCTTTATAATAAAAAAAATTAAGAAAAAATAAACTTTACAATAGTTTCTTAATTGGTCTTTTTCTATCCTTATTATTCTGCATTATTTTCTCTACTCATACTCTAGAGTGATCCTTTTAAAAAAATCATATCATGCCACTCTCTCTCTTAAAATTCCCATAACTTCTTACCTTATCCCCCAAAAAACTAAAGTTCCCATGGTATCCTATGAGGCTCCATAAAAATCTGCCCTTTGTTTCCTTTCTGACAACACATTTTATTATTCACCTTCTTACTCAATCTGACGTAAACTCACTGGCCTCTGTGGTACTCCTGAACACTAAAATATTCATAGCTTGCACTTTGCTGACTAGAATGTTTTTCTCCATTTAATAACATCATTTATTCCCTTCATTCTTCACATTTCTATTCAAACATAAACTAATTAATAAAAATGCATTAACAAACACATTTAAGAATAATCAGTCTTCACCACCCTTTCTTATTGTTTTATGTCGCCTTAAAACAATCATTATAATTTGCATATTATATGTTCAATGTATGTATGTATTTATTATCTATTCCTTTCCACTATAAAATTAAGGTTTCTCTTTTATTTTTCTCTCCACTGCTGTATATTTCAATTTTAGAAAAATTTTTGGTATATAATAGAGCTCACCATACCTACTGAATGAATGAATAATTAGTTAATTAAATGAATATAGAAGTATAGATCCACTGAATGATATGGCTGGTTTATTTTATCTTAGCCCATTTACTGAAACTACTATAGATTTTCCAAGCACCAGGCATGTATTTTAAATCAGAGAATTAGAAATGTAAGTGACTTGATTGCTGAAGGCACAGGAAAAGTTTTACATTATTTGAATGTTACAGCACTTTGTCCCCAAGGGATTCGTGAGAACTAGGATAAATTTGGAGGCAAAGACAGCAGGAGCTAGTGTTGGATGAACCTGCATTGTAGGTCAGAAAGGATAAATGTTTAAACTCATTATATAAATGACAAATTACTTTCTTGCACTGTAGACATAGAATAGAATATTATTTTGTGGTATTATTGGGGGGATTTATCTAGATCTCAGTGTGTGATTTAAAACCAGCCATTTTTTGACAATGATGTGGGAGTTTAGGATCAGGTTGACACAGATAAAGTTCTGTTCTAGAACCTAGGGGGAATGAGAAGGTGGCTGGATCAATAAGTATCAGCTTTAGTCTACTCAAAACACTGGTCCAACACTCAAAACACCAGCACAACCAGCTGAATGCTGGGTGTGTGGGGGGGTCTTTATGTATTTACTTTTGCCTTTGACAATACAATATTTTAGCTCATTGCTAAAATGCAGGTCTGAAGGAACACAATTGCTAAGGTATTCAGAAAGATTTGATTTGGAGAATTTATAATGCCTGTTAGAATAGTTTGCAGCACTATCTCAGCTTTATGAATAAAGCATTCTACCAGGAAGAGGATGTAAGTTACACACAGAACTTACAACTCTGTATATAGGTGTACCTCACTAGAACATTTAGGTCAGAGTGTAAAAGAAAAAGTGAGTGAGATAGTCTGAGCCATGTTAAAATGCATGTGACTTAGTGTACCATAAATATCTTAACTTCAATCACATATTATAGAGAGCCTTAATAATTTTTGCATTTTGGGAAAAATTGTTTTTTTATTTAGACAAGATACAGTTCAAATACTGTGCAAGGGGACCAGGTAAGAGGTTATTGCATTTGTGCAGATGTGAAGATATGAAGATTGAGTTAATATATATGGGTACAATTAGACAGTTTTTTTTTTCTTTCCCACCCTGATAGCTTTGAGTTATATTAAAAAGTAGAATTGATTAGAATTTCAATGTGTTGCCTTAGGTATGATACAGAGAAAGGGAGATATTGTGAACGGCAGGTTTCAAATATAAGCAATGGGATCAATAATGGGGCCATTCACTGAAAATAGGAATAAAAACAGGCAGATTTATAATGTGTGTCTGTGATTTTAAATTCAAAATTATAAATTTTAACTCTGAGTTGAAAATATCTGTGAAATATCCCATTAGAATGAATAAATATGCAGCTGGATATATAGATTTGAAATTATGAGGTGTCTTCTAGACTTAATATATAAATTTGAGAATCATTTGTTTATAGATACAAATTGGAGGCAAAGGAGTCAATGAGATGTCTTATAAAAATGTAAGAAAAATATAAGAAAATGGTCTAATATCTAATATGCAGAATTAGAGTCAATTTTTTTTCTGTAAAGAACCATATAGTAATTATTTCAGTTTTGTAGGCCATATGGCCTGTCACTATTATACATTTTGCCATTGTCATGCCAAATTGGCCTGAGACAATATATAAATGAATGAGCATTGCTGCATTCCAATAAATCTTTATTTGTAAATATCAGGAAGTAAGCTGACTTGACTCATGGTTTGCTGACCCACGAAATAGACCTTGAATCTAAATATCAGATATGTGAAAGTAAATTTGTAAAAATGTGGGAGGAGGTAAACAAAAACCAATTGAGGGTTGTATCAGAAAAGCATATGGGAGCGCTAATTCTTAAAAAAAAGAAAAAGCATTTGCATATTTTAAAATCTCATTAGAGTAAGCCACGTAGTAGTCACTGATCACTTTGTTAAAATATATTTTAAAGATATAGTGAGCAGTGAACAATTTCAATTAGTAAAAAAAGTGGAAAGGTGAGGTAGGAAGGATGGACACCACAGATACAGATAATATTTTTATAAAAATTAGACATGAAGAGGAGGATAAAATGAACTTGGAAGGAAAAGGCTTTTCTGAAAGTGGTTGTAAAGTGGACAGACACTTCATTTAGATCAAGGATTTTTTAGTCACCTATCTGTGCTCTCTAGTTTAGGCTCCCTACCTCACTTTGTTCTCACGAGTTTGCCTAGAAGCTTTGAGACATGGCAGTACAGCAGCTGCAGAATACACTGTCAAGTTTCAACAAAGATTTCTCTCCTAGACCTACCCATTCGTAAGGAAGTAAAGGGACAGGAGGAAGTGTTTCTTTCAGTGACTGTATGCTATACCTGTTGAAAGGTGCAGGAAGCGACCAGAGGGGCGGCTCCCAAAATGGAGCCGACACACAGGACAACAAAGACCCTCGGTCCCGCCTCTGCAAGCACAATTCCCCGAGCATGAGCCAATTTCAAACTTCCTCACGCGGTCAGTTTCGAACCTTCCCGAGTCAATTTCAACCCTTCCTGGTACGTCAATTTCAAACCTTCCCGGGTGCGTCAATTTCAAACTTGCAAGCCTCCAATCAGTAACCAGCCTTGTTATGCATCCAATAGGACCATAACACGGCATTGGCCCCACCCTACTCCCATGCAGCTCCTCCAATAGGAGCATAGCACGGCCCCTTCTGGTCCCTGTCAGGCTGATAAATACAGCCCTCTCCCGCAACTCTCTCTCTCTCTTTTTTTTCCCCTGTTTTTCCATTACAGATCTTCTCTGTAACAACCCTTTTAATAAATCTCTTGGTCCTGGCCGGTTTGGAGTCATTACTGGCGCCAAACTTCTTACACCTGTGAACAGTTTATATAAGAAAATTGGATGGATTTGGAGTCTATCACACTCAGTGATCTATCACAGAAACAAAGAACAAAGTACCATGTGTTCTCACTCATAAGCGAATCTTGAACAATTATCACAATACTATAAGAAAGGGATTGACAGTGGTAGGAAACTTCTAGGGGAGGGTGGGTGGGACCGGCAGTAGAGGAAACTGCCAGGGGAGGGAGGGGCACACCTCATCAACAAGGATATCTGCATAATCAACCTTTGTATACCTAACCTTGAATTGTACCCCACATCTTTATAATAATTTTATTTTAAAAAGAAAGCAACAGAAGTACAAAAATTTTATTAGAACTGGAAGTCTTGTGCTTATTTGTTAGTAAACCTGTTGCAAGCTGGCACCCCTTGTAATTCAGCTAAACTTGGTTTATAATCTTTGAGAATCATGTGATCCCTATAGTTAACATGCCTATGTTACCCTCTGTTTCTACCTTGTTCTCTACCAACTCAGAAGAAATAAGCATCTGCTTCACAGTTTTTTACAAAACATTGTTTGCATCAGTAATATTATAATTACGATAGTTTTCTGAAAATATCTACTTTCCATAACCTCTCTATATTCAGCTTTAATCTACTTTACTTTCCTCTTCAAGTACTCCCTGATACTCTGGGAGGAAATAACCCACATTTTCAACTGTCTCAAAACAAGCACTTTGGAAAACTTTTCTCACTACTGTGAGTTTTTGCTTCCTAAGAGAGAAAGTGTACAAACTTCTAAGAGTATAACAATTTCTGGGGAGGAGAGGGGAGAGTGGGTTGGAGGAGAGAGAAGGGAAGAAGAAGAAACTACAAAAATCATAACAATTTCCTTCTCATTACATTTGTGTACACTCTTCTCTAGAAAGAAATGAGCATGGGATTTATACTGAGAACATTCCTCTCAGTCAGATTTTGGCCTTATTTAAAAAGGCAGCCCTAATTCCTACTTAAATTTATCTTTCAATTAAAACTGTACATTAAAGACCTAAGTGCAAATCTGCAAGCATGCCTTAATTTTCTTCTCTCTTTTACAGCCTGAATTACTTTTAAAAAATTAATGCTGCATTTTAGAGAAGCTAAAACACTTCCAAGTTATAGATTTAGGCAAGCACTGTCCTTTCCACTGCTATTATGTTGCCACTTAATATTGTAGAAGGACAATGGGCACCTAGAATATACTCAGTTTTTTTAGTTTATAAACCTTAAATTTATTCTAGCTTTAGAGACTGATGACTATTTGGAGTTCTAATTTAGTTTAAAATGTTGAATCTATATTTTGGATAAATCTACATGGATGAACTCAAACTCAAGATGCACCTCTGTTTATATGTTATCTGAAGCCACTTTATATTCTACTGATAGCTTTAAAAAATTTATCTATATAACAATTTTTAGAATTCCATTTTTTTATCCAGAGGGTGATATCCAGTCCTGCATATAAGATGGACACAAAGTGGCTATGTAGTGCAGGTTAAGAGTAATCTAAATGTAGATTTTGATGCTAGAATCAGAATTAAGAGAGTGTGATATGTAATACGTAACACAGGGATAATGTTATCAGTAAAATAAATGAATACAGACAAAGTGTAGTTCCTGACTTTTTAATTTTCACAACTCTTTGTGAGAAAAAAATGATCAAGGACTCAAGGGTCCTTTGTCCAGCAATATTTTGAAAAATATCGGACTTTTACTCATTAAAGATGAAAGCATAGAAGACTGTTTTAACAGACTTTTTTCAACCTTAATATGAAGCCATCCTGCTGTATAAGAACCATTAATATCTTCCAGTTAGTTTTACTTTATTTGAGAGTGGTTATATTCTACCAATAGTTCTGGGATAAATATGATAATAACTGGAGATGACAGTTAGGGTATGCCTAAGAACCTAGGGAAATAGATTAACAACAACCAGTTGTTCTGACCAGAACTGTAAGTGAAAATAAGTCTTAGAGCACATTAGATTCTCCTGGGGGGCTTTCAAAAATTCTGACACCCAGTATGCACCTAGATCAATTAAATCAGAATATCTGGGTGTGAGATACGAGAATAGGAGTACTAAAAGTTCCCAGATAATTCTCATATAGGACTAAGTTTGTAAATAATACATTTAATGACTGAGATAATTACTCACTGTTATAGGCAGCAGTGAGAAAGAAATTTAATATTGAATCTACTGTTCGCATACTTGGGCAGCATTTATATGATTTAATTTTCAGATAAAAATCAATATCTCAAGAATATTGACCTGATACTTGCAATTGAGATCAGTGAGATTTACCAGAATTATTTGATTGTAGCAAGTAGAATCTGACAATTTCATATTGACTAACTAACATCAAAATTGGGTCAGAACATATGATTCTAAGAATATGAAGAGTTAGATAATAAATGTACAAACTGAAGTTCATTGTATCTACTTGTACCTAGGTGTTTACATTCCTTTAAGTTTTGCTCTAATTTTGAGTATCAAGTAGATAACCCCAAAACACTAATTATTTTTGTTGTTTAAAAAGTTAAAACATTTAAATGGAAATGCATGAAAATAACTTTAAAAATTTAACATAATTTGTTAAAATCCTATTCTTTTAATCAAAGAGGCAATGGTAAAGATCTTGAGTCAGTTTTTTTCCATTCCAGTGCTTCCTAGTTTATAGTTTACATAAATCAAAATAATACTGACTGTGTATTAAAAGGGAAGATTTGTGATCTCTGCTTAAGATGTACAGAATGATAATCCCTTAGTGAGCAGATTTGTAATTTACACTTTATTCACAAGCTTTCTGGGAGATATTGATGCATGCTAAAATTTTAGAATCATTGCTTTACTTCCCTCTAATGTAAAACTCAAGGTTTACTTTCAACACTCAGATTAAATGTTTGCATGCCATAGCAGGCCAGAAGAGGGCAGCAGAAAGCTGAAATTTATGGGAAAGAAGTGAAGGCTTGGAGGGACCATGGAGATCATCTAGAATTTGAGAGTATACATCTAGAAAAGTAGGTGAACATATGTAACTGCATCTCAGAAGCAAATCTACTGGGCCATCCTGATAGTTACTTTAAAATAATGGAAGGTAGTAGAAACAGTTCATTCAAAACCATCTGTCAAAGTAGAAGCAAGTCAACTGGAAAGCATTCCTAAGAAACATATTTTTAGGCCATGCATAGCATACGCCTAGAATAAAGAAGTGAGGTGCTAGGGAAAAGGTGCTAGAACCCAAAACAAGCTGAACAAAAAGACATGACAAACTAGTGGAGATGATTAGGTGATTGTGAAAACATAAATCCATTGATGTACTAACTGAATTGCTAAAGAAAAAATAATCCTGTATTAAATTTAGAAACATTTTGATACGAGTTCTGCCTTTAAAACTGATTATTATGAAGAAATTAAAAACAAAATCTTCAAGCAAAGATTTGCAAAATTTTAATAATGTAATTGAATTAGAAAGTCTTTAACTTTGTTTAATGAGAAATCATTTTTCAGAAATTCCCTGATCTTTTTTTTTTTTTTTTTTTGAGTTGGAGTCTCACTCTGTCGCCCAGACTGGAGTGCAGTGGCCGCTCCCGGCCACCGCAGCCTCGACCTGCTGGGCTCTGGTGATCCTTCCGCCTCAGCCTTCCAAGTAGCTGGAACTACAGGCGTGCACTACCATGCCCGGCTAATTTTTTGATTTATTGTAGAGATGCGGTCTCACTGCCCAGGCGGGTCTCAAACCCGCGGGCTCAGGCAATCCTCTTACCTCAGCCTTCCAAAGGGGTGGAATTACAGACTGAGTCACCGAGCCCGGCTCCTGATCTTAAGAGCAAATACTTTGTTTATCATTAGTTTACCTGATAACTTACTAATGTACTTTTACCTATTCTATTTACTTCTAGCATAAGTGGCAACTCCTTTCCTGTGGACTGAGTACCAATTGTCTAGACACTTATAATAGTAACATCTCTAGCTAGAATATGCTTATGAAGTTTGTCAGCACTGAAATATTCTTCCAGTAATGACACTTCAATTGAAGTTATTGGCAAGTTGTTTTATTATTAGAAGGAAAATAAGTTCTTTACCTCACTAACCCCTAGTCTTTTACCAGTAATTAATTATTTCAGATGTTTGTTCTTGCCAAAGGACAATGACTGGCCAAGTTTGCTTCAACACCTGGAATGATTTTTGCTGTCATATTTTTATTACCATATTTAATATTAGATATATACTATAGGCACATTAGATACATACTGCTTGTTATTCCAATATTTCATATGCTTGATTTCTTAAATTAGTGACAAGTCACTTAACCTATTTTATTGCCAAATACAGAAACACAAAAGTAATTGTGTGCATTCAGAGTTTTGAGGGGTTTATAATAAATAACTTTAATTAAAAATACGACAAAGGAAATTAGCTAGTTTTTGATTAGTATTTGTTGTACAGTGATAAAATATGGTCTGCTGGGCACAGTGGCTCAAGCCTGTAATCTCAGAACTTTGGAAGGCAGAGGCGAGAGGATTGCTTGAGTCTAGGGGTTCAAGACCAGCCTGGGCAACTTGGTGAGACCTCGTTTCACAATAAATAAAAAAAAATTAGCTGGGAAAGGTGTTACACGCCTGTAGTTCCAGTTACTTGGAAGGCTGAGGCAGGATTGCCTCAGTCCAGCAGGTTGAGGCTGTGGTGGCCATAATCATGTCACTGCACTCCAGCCTGGGTGACAGAGTGAGACTCCAACTAAAAAAAAAAAAGCTACAGCAACAACAAATCATATAGTCAAAAGAGAACATCTATTTTAGAAAGGTTTAAGAAGAAAATAATATTGCTTTTGATGAAAAGATAGACTAGCTTTTAATTGGAAAGTTTTCAAATTGTTGCAAATATTCTGTAGTGAGTGTAGTTAGAAAAGAAAATACAAGCTAATCGTGTGTGTATTTTCCAGTAAGCATTAGTATCCAGTATTCCTTAAGTTGAAAACAAAGATACTTAAGTATGGTCCCAGAAAAAGTAATTTATATGGAAAAAGTAACAATAATGTTTTCATAGCATATAATGGAAATATAAGATAGTCTAGACATATAAAATATCAATTTCATGAAAGTGAAACAGTTGAGATATTTCTACTAAAATCTCCTCCCAAATATATGTGTGTATGTATTAGATAGCTAGTTAGCTAGATAGATAGATGGAGGCTTCAAAGGAAAACAATAAAAACTTTCATTTGATCGAATAATTTTAAATGAAGAATTTAGAATGTAGGAAGGTATGAGTAAGCTGTGTCAAGAGTCAAAATATCTTCCAAAAGTACCAGCCTCCCAAAGTGCTGCGATTACAGGCTGAGCCACCGAGCCCGGCCCAATATCTTTTCAATGAATTTTTCTCTAAATGAAAACTTTGAGATCCAAACAAAAATAAAAGAGAGTTACACAGGAGTGTAACTCATTCTGTTTACACATTCTGTTCTTCAAAAAGCTGTTAAAAGTACGATTCTCAAGAAATAAAAATATAAAGTAGTTATTCTCAAATGTAATAATAGTACTACATAAATGATGATATTTGCAATTCTATGGACTTCACTGTCATAAGTATTAAACATTTTAGCAAAAAGATTAATTCATATATTCCTTTCAGAATTATGAAGTCGATATACTTGGGAATTATCTGAAAGGAGAAGGAAATGATGTTGTAAAGCAGTAAAGGAAGGAAAGTAGGCAAGGAAACATTAAATAGAATATAGGAAGATCTTAATCGATCCATCTCAATATCCATTATTGGACACTCACTATAGATAGAGACATAGGCAAGACTAAAAGCAGACTTTGTAGATTCCTGTTGAAGAAAGATGGGAAGGTGTGAGTGACAGAGTTCAAGCTACAGAGCAGAGAAAACCACATGCAGAAAATATTCATGTCAACTTCAAATTTTCCATCAATATCATTTACTCTGAAAGCCATGTTATTCAACAAACAAAAACAGCACCACAGCATGTAGATATTATTAAATGAGAATTTTAATAAGTAAAGATCTACAAAGAAATAAACAACTAGACTAAAGTAATTTTATAAAACATTTCCTCAGTTGTCATTTAAATATTATAGCTTTAATTTAATGACTAAAAAACATATGAAATTAAGTCAAGTATACTAAAAAAAATATGAAATTCTGGAAAGAAAATGTGAAAACCTATTCTCATTTCTTCCATTAAATGATGCTATCCAGATGTTTTTGTTTTCCTAATAAGCATTTATTTGAGTTACTAACATTTCTGTGTTTGTACTTCTAGTATGTTGTATAAGCGACAGTTGTGTAAGTTTAGGCAGAAGCATGATACTGCTTCTTTTTTGTATTCTGAAGTTAAATTTGAAAAGCTGTATATGGATGCTGAGGTGACAAGGGATGGATTCTGCTGGATTGTCTGTTGTCTATTTGTCGGGATCACATTGTACAAGACTGGAAACATGTCATTACCATCCTCTTCCCTACTCATATATGGATCCAAGTTGAAGTTTACCAGTGAGAGGAACTCAGTAATGATTTGCAAAGCAGAAGTAAAGCAGGGGCCATAATTCTAAAGAGAACATGGTTGTCAGACATGGAAACTTCATCAGATGCAGTGTCTTCATCTAGATATAGTGGCTTCGCAGATTGTTCTATCAGTTACATATCACAGTTATGGTGAGCTATGTAGCACTCTTTTTAAGCTTCTACTTCCTGATGTCACTTTGGTGGCTAACCATATTTCTTCCCAACTTGTAGTAGCTTTTCAACTTACTCTAGAGTATAAGACTAAACTGCTAATGACCATTTTCAAAATCTTCTTGTTATAGCCTTCCAGATCTCTGTGTCTGCAATATACCCTACATTCGGGCAAACTCATATGCCTATAATAAAGCCCTTTGTCTGTAGTAACTTTGGTTGGCTCTGTTTTACTGTACAGGAATAACAACTGTTCAGGATTAACAAAAATGCCGTGTTTTACCATATTGAAGTCTTAGTCTAAAGGAAAAATCAATGGTAGAATAATAACTGATCCTGTTACTGCTAAAAGTTTTAATATTTTATAATGACTTAAAAAATCAATTTGATTTCTCTAAATATTACTTTAGTATATTATTTATTTCAAGTAGTGTATTTTTTGGTGTCTTCTAAATTTTGCATGGGAGTCCCTCACCTTGGTCCCTGCCCTTGCCCCTGGCATATATGTCATGTAAAGGTGTATTACTATTCACTACTTCTTGCTTACCTTGCTCAGTCAGAATAATGATGTCAATGTAATAGACCAGAATAATGTCCAAAATTTATTCCTAAAGTGTAATTTATGATAAAGCTATAAATGAATTTATATGACTTTGATATAACCTGGTAAATGGGTATTGATATATATTATTATCTTTAGCAGGTGAAATCAAACTTATCCTATGTATGTCTACTAACAGATTATATGGTGTGTGTGTGTGTGTGTGTGTGTGTGTGTGTGTGTATGTGTGTGTGTGTGTGTGTGTGTGCACGCGCGCGCGCGCACTTGTTTGGTTAATAGTTTCACGTCAAGTATCAGTTATTGTTCCAGTATAGCTCCAGCAGAGAAATGGTATCTAGAAGAAAAGCTGAAAATGAAGTTAAAATACAATTACATTTGGTAGCAATATCTGTCACTTTTTTTTTTTTTTTTTGAGTTGGAGTCCCACTCTGTCACCCAGACTGGAGTGCAGTGGCCGCTCCCGGCAGTGCATCTCTACTTTTTGGCAGATGTCATTACGTGTTCAAGTTTCATTTCTCCCCTCTCATTAGGCTCAATTCTTGTTCATCTTTGTCTTGCATCTCAATTCTCTTTGGTCTTCTGAAGGAACCAAAAGGTTCATTCCCTCTTGGCTTCCAAAAAGTAAGTTCAGGCCAAGCAAAATTCAGATACTTGAACTGATAACCTAGGAGCCAGAAAATGTCCTCACAAAATGTCCTCATGGATGAAGACTGTAGCATGTCATCTCATCTCTTCACAGTTATTCTCTATGGAAAATTTTATCTCCTCTGCTCAAGTTCTCCAAAGTTTATGAGGACATGCATTTGCATATTTTCCCATTTTAGTTGTTCTCAAAAAGAACGTTGGAATGCCACAAACCTCTCCATCATACCCAGAAATAAAATTTATTCTAATTATTTGAAAACAAATGAAATACTTGTCATTGGTTGGTTAAATTTTAAAGTGGGCCAGGTTTGGTGGCTGAGCCTGTAATCCCAGCAGTTTGGGAGGTTGAGCGAGTGGATTGTCTGAGCCCGCAGGTTCAAGACCAGCCTGGGCAACTTAGTGAGACCTCATCTCTACAATAAATCAAAAATTAGCCAGGTGCAGTAGTGTACACCTGTAGTTCTGGCTATTGGGAAGGCTGAGGCAGAAAGATCACTGGAGCTCAGCAGGTTGAAGCCAGAATGGCTATGAGCGTGCCACTGCACTCCAGCCTGGGTGACAGAGTGAAACTCCAACTAAAAAAAATAAAAAATAAAAAATAAACTGGCACAGTTTTAGACAAGAAATATCTAAGAAGACACTGGTGATAATAAAAAGGGTAATAAGAAAGGCCACATTTCTGGATTTTAAACTGATTTAGTGATGTTTTCCATTTTTTTTTCATTTTATAATGCATTTCTAAAAGTTTCTAAAAAAATATAGTATTTGATTTGTTTAGCTGTCTCCATTAAATGTTTAAGAGACATTTTTAAAATTTTGACTCTGCGGATATGATTCTATGTCCATACAGTAGTTATTTCTATAACAAGTGAACATAGCAAAGTTTTGTTTTTCTCTTCCCACTTCAAACAAGTACTTGGGACATAAATTAGTCAACACATAGTTATGCATGATTGCACATCGACAATTTCATGTGACATAGACTTTAAAAAATAACCTTGAAACAAAAGCCAAGCTGTGAGACACCAGATGGGAACTAGATTTTTAAACATAGTCTGCCATTTCTTTTCAGATTTGGCTTACAGTAATTTTATAAAACTCTACAGAAAAGTGCTCAGTCATTTAAATTTTGACAGGTCAGAGACAGAGATAGTTGACAACCTTAACTAATCAGGTTATCACATTTTAACAAAGATTTCTTATTAAATTATTTATATTTTACATAAGCCTTATATAAAATTAGTATTATCTTCCATTCTTTTGTTGGTTACCTTATTGAATTGTCTAATTTTTAGAATTGTATTTGTTTGTGGTCCTTCTATACCTCTACTACCAAAATGTAAAATGTATTGCATTATAATAATCTTTTTTATCTCACAAATTGGACCAATTTGTAAATAAAACATGTTCTTTAATTTGGATGACATGTAATTAAATTAGCCAATACACCACATAAACCCTGAGCTAAAAACCACTTCAACTGCATATTTAAATCATAGGAATACTAATTTTGAGATTGGAATCTTGAATGTAAGTCTTTTTGAGAGCTTATGACTATTGACTTCATTCACCCATGTAGTTGCTGTTGATTTAATAGGTGCCACACAAAGTTGATCTTTTTTTGGCCATATTAACTCCACTTCATTTTGTAAAAAAAAAAATATATATATATATATAATTACTGTCTTCCTTCTCTTCCTTAGCCTGGCTTAATGCAAAAGCATATTAAACAAATCATTTTATTCTAAATGTAGCCATAGTCAAAACAATAGTTGAAAGAATGCAATTGTTAGAGACCCTTCTTATCTAACTAAATCAATTCATGAAAGATAATCTTCTTATAACTCAGTCATTGGGGATTTGAAAAGCAGATGATTAAATGAACTAAAAGTATTTTTTTGGCCACCTGGGAATGTATTGGCAGCACTACTACTGATGTTATGATGAAAGAAACTCTTCAAAGGTATTTTGATTTGAGAGTGGTGGGAAGAGGGTTAGTTCTGGATGAATTAGGGGAAAGAAGAAGAGAAGGGAGAATAGGAAAATATACATGCAGACTAATGACAGGGATTAGCAACTAGGCAGGGAACTAAGATTAAGAACATCATTTTAGATTTAGATTTGGGCTGCTTACAATTTTTTAAATGACATGGAAAATTGAGGAGTCTAGTCGTGATCCAAAGATCATATACTTTTAAAATATGACATTTAGCTTATATCATAGGTCCACTAAATTTATTTCCCAGAAACAATAGTGACATCAAAAAGAGTCAATTTAAAAAAGTAAAGATAATGATTCTGGTACAGTTATTTAATCGACCCCCCAATGATCATTAGAACTAAAAAATTAAAAAGTCATGGGTACCTTTGACTGTTAAGTAAGCCATTTGGTACAGCATTCTTTCAAAACCAAGATCATGAAGACTTTGGTCTGAATTAATGACTAGGATTTTAAACAAATCACTTATATTAAAATTTTAATCTTAAAAAACAATTTTAAAGCAGTTAGTAAGAGATAGCTTGGTAAGCGTGCTTGAGATCGGGGATCCATAACAGCTGGATTCAAATCATGTTTTTTTTTAAAAAATCATTGTTAGCTGTGCGACCCAATTTAAACTACTTTCTGTCTGAAACCCAGCTTCCTCATATGAACTGAGGATAGTAATCTATACCGTACATGTTTATGAGGGTTCAATGAGATGAAGTACTTGATGAAGTACTTGGCATGGCACAGTGACTGGCACATAACAGATACATAATACATTTTAGCTATTTTCATTGATATTATCTATGTTGTAATTATGAAGTCTGGTTATAGGTGACAGCTTCACAGTCTAGAAGCATAAGGGAATCATAGTTCATAATTAAGCAAGAGCAATACATAAAAACCCAATCTACCAATCAACCTTGTCAGAAAATGTGCAAATGTGCTGCATCTATAAAGTAAACAATAATGGAGAATTAAAATTTGAGACTATAATTCTGAAAAAGATAGGGTATCAGGTATTCTCAGCCAGACTGCTGAAGACAAAGGAGGAGATAGAGGAAAATCTAGACAAAGTGTTTCTTTTTCATTTGTTTGTTTATTTTGCAGTTTATCTCAGGGACTTGAACAGAAGGGCAAAGAACTAAAGCAGTTGTGATAAAGTCATAGTAGGATCAGGAATATTTCTATGCAGTTGTCCAAGTGCAATCTTGAACTCTTTAAGTGCCTTTTGACTAGGACAAAATTGACTAAAGCACTGATGCCAGCCATAGGCAATTACTATATTTTGACAATTCTTGAAACTGCATGTATGTCAGGAAAGGAAGTCATACAGATCATTATGCTGTAGATCAGAATTTTGGAAGAGTTTTATAATAGGTTTACTTATCTTTGCTAAAAATCTCTGATATTGCTTTTAGTCGACTACAATAAAAGATCACTTCTTTTGAAATGGTAACCTACAACCTTACTGGCATGTATATTAAAAAATGTGTTTTTCGTTAACACAGGCAAGGTTCATATAGATTGATTTATCTTTCTGTCTTATTTCCTAAGAACTTTTGAAGAACATAAAGAGAAAATAATTCCTAATATATAATAAAATTTTCCATTTAACTTTGAATTCTGAAAATTAGAAAATATACATGTAAGACAAAGGATAAACTGCTTTTGTAGATAAATTTAAATATTGAGCCTATTGGTTTGTAGGAGATAATTTAATAAAATGTGTGAATTTGGAGGTTATCTACTATCAATATAAGTAAAAGAAGTGAAATCACAGAAGAACATAAAAAAATAGAAGCCAGAAGCCATAATTGCAAAAAATATTAGGGTAAATTACATATTTTCAAGTATTTTTCTCCTATTTATGATATTATTATCCCTGTTTTTTCTATTATAGTAACTGAAAAAGTTCCTAAAATAAAAAGTATTCATATGTTGGTCTTTAGTTATACCAAAGGAAAGGTAAGGCAGAAACTCTGCTCTGTATCCAGTATTTGAAAACATATGCAATGGATAGAATACCAAGAGGTAACTATGTAGTTGAAAAGCAGACCAAGTCATTCATATATGCTATCTGTGTTAGAGTAGAGGGTATTATGACCAAATGAGGTGATTTCAAGAAAATTTCTAAGATTTTATTATTTTAATCTTTCCTTCTTCCAAATAACAGATAAAATGAAACTTTCTGATATAGTGGAATAAGAAAGTGACTGCTTATAAGATAGTATTGTGGGCTGACCTGAAATGCTAACATTATGAAACACAAACGTAAGGGATTTTAGTTTTAGAGTTAAGCAAAGGCAATACACAGAGGTTCTGTTTATTGGTCAGCTTATATAAGGAAGTGTGGCTGCAGTTAGAAAGAAAAAACAGCAAATCATTACATGCACAAAAAAGGAGAGAATTTGATGTGAGTGTTTTATATTCAGACAAATGCAGTGCTGGTTAAGGATGACATAGGAGATTAGTATATAAGATCTAGCAGTGGGAAACTAAAGTTTAAATGCCCAACAGTAGGTGAAAGATATGGCTTTATGCCTACTCAAAGTGCAACTCAAATTAAGAAGTTTTCATAAATCGAGAACCATCACAGATAACTGAACATTACAAAAAGAAGTTGAAAATCTTTGCTTGCTAGTTCATAATATCTAAATGTCATAAGGTAGATTGTTTTATTTCTTCAACTTCTGGTTGAACAAAATGTCTAATATAACAAATAAAATAAACCTAGTCCTCTGTCATCTGCAGGTACAGGGTTCATAGTTACATTGTTCATGTGGTATAGGAATCTTAGCATGAGAAATTAAATAGTAACTGGTCTCAGACCTTGCAAATCTATTACAAAACTCTTCAGGAAAGAGCTAAGAGCAAATGCATTTCCCCTATAAATATAGCCCATGCTGAAGATAAGATGATCTAAGAATTAAAATCTATAGAAATAGATGAATCACTAAAATGAAAAGTCACCTGCCATAACAAACAAAATATTAAAAACACAAATAACAGAAGTATCAGAAAGACACTATCAACAGCCTATTGAAGAAAAACACTCATGCGACATCTTACTTCAATTTTATAAGTTCAAGTTAGCTCTTTGTTTTAGAACCATTTTTCATGAGAAAGAGGTATCCAAAACAGCCAGAGTGTGGATGGACATCTTTGGAGACACATAAACTATTTTCTACAAGTCTAAAAATTTGCTGTTGCTACTAAGCAAAATCTTAAGTGTTCCATGCTCAAATACATTTGTTGAGAGAATATTTAGTTTGATAGCATCACACTGGACTGACATAAAGAATCAGCGTAATGTGGGCTTGATAAAAGCTGAACTGTATGTCAAAATGATCTTTACATTTGACTATCTGCAATCTCACCACTTCATAAAAGAAAAGAAGGATGTCTAAAGGTTGTAGGCAGTCAGAGAAGTATTATTGGATTAGGAAACAGAATTAAAATAACCTATTTGGTCATGAGACAGAAATATGTCATTGTTATTTTCTGTAACAGGAATATCTATTTAAAAATAGTAATTGTTTATAAGTAGTTTATAAACAATTTACAATTGAAACAATTTTTTTTAAAAGAAGAGTAGAGTAAGTCCTTACTTAACATTGCCAATAGGTTCTTGGAAACTGCATCTTTTAGCAAAATGATGTATAATGAAACCAGTTTTACCATAGGTTAATTAATATAAATAAGAGTTAAGTTACAGCACATTTCTGGTCACAAACATACCACCAAACTTCGCAATAAAGACCCCAAAATATCAACATTGAAATAGATGTGAACTAGACATATGTTTAAGAAAGATTAATGAAAGCAAGTAAGATATTAGACTTATTTACCCAATTTTTGGTGATTCTGTGAGTCATAGCAAAAATTGTCAGGAGTACCTTCTTCTACTACATAATTCACAAACACACAATAACGATCACAGTGGGCTCACTAAGTGCTTTTGTACTGGGTCATTTCTTGTCATGCATTCATATAATTATTGTAAACTCTATAAATTATTACTTTATAATAAATATTCACCTATTTTTCACTTATTTATTTTACTCTAAAGGTGATGAGTGACCAAAGACTATTCGGGGAGCTCAGAGAACAAGGTGGGACCCAGCCCTGGACAAGGTGTCATTTTATCACAAGGCACACTTATGCACACACATCCATACTCACTCAGATTGCCACAATACAGATATCAATTTATCTAATGAAGCACATTTTTGGAATGTGAGAGCTGTCAACCTAAAATAATTGAAAAGGTCAAGTCTAATTTAAAGAAAGTTTATTCAAGTGCAAAGTGTGAAGGGGGATTACTCATAAATACCAACTTCAAAGGAATGGTGTCAAGAAAACAACAGTGAGCATCTCCCCTCCCTGTTCCAGGCTCCAACAGAATCAGAAACTCTGCTCAAGGAAAGAGTAAGGTGAGTGATCCAAAAATGTTTTGAGTCAGTTCGACCTCTGACCTGCACACAAGCCACCGCTGGTCCCAGTGGGGAGTGTGGGTCAGGACACAACAGGGTACAACCGAGCCCAAGTGAAATGAAAAATGGCCCTACTTGTCAGACGCTGTTGCCTTGGCTGCCTTTCACAAGCAGAGAGAGAGAGAGTTACATGCAGAGTGAATTTGGCTGGCATGCCTGCTGCTGCCAACTAGTAGAGAAGCACACCAGTGCTACTTATGCCAAACAGAGAAGAAAATAAAGGGGCCAACCACTTATACACCCTGTACCTAGCAGGGAACATTTTGCACACATAAAACCTAGAAAGCAATGGTAGGTGTGGGATTCTGGGAAACCCACTCCCCACTCTGTTTCAGGCTCTGACAGAATCAGAAACTCTGCTCAGACTGAAAACTGGTTTGTCTAGTTTAGTAGAGGAAGAGAGAGAACCTGAAATTACAGGTATCCAACCACAGGGTTAAGAAAACAGCAGAAGCGAATGATTCTACCTCTCTCATTGAGTAATGAAGTTATAGAGAAAGAAAAGAGATCCATCACAAATGAGGGAAAAAAAATTGGAAAAACAGGTAACCCCCAGAGACATAAAGAGACAGCACCCCAGAAAACTGTCATGGAATTGGAGCACAAACAACAGAAACATCCTAGAATAAATTGCTTCAGATGACAGCTACAGAAATCAAATATTGAATGGCAAAAATGAACAAGAATCAAGAGAAACAAGAAACAAAACTCAATAAAATTGTAAAGGAGTTGGTCAATTTCAAGAAAACCTATTCTGAAATAATGGAAATAAAGAACTTTTATCCTCCAAATAAATAACAATCTAATGAACATAGGAAGCCAAATTAACACAAGCAGAGGAAAGAATTTTCAATCTGTGAAAAACATGGAAAACTATAAAAGAAGCAAAGCCTCTAAGAGATGTGTAATTATTTCAGTAAGCCAAATCTATGCCTGATTGGTATCCCTGAAGCAGAGAAATGGAGAACATCTTGGAACAAACATTCCATGAAGTCATCCAAGAACTTTCCTCATCTCACCAAAGATGTGATCATTCAAGCACATGAGATTTGGGGAACCCCCACAAGGCATCACATAAGAAGACCAACCCCTAGACACAGTAATTTGCCTACATAAAGTAGGTACAAAAGAAAAAAACCCTAAAGGCAGTGAGAGTGAAAGGTCAGATATCTGTCTACTGTGGAAAACTAATTGGAATTGCTCCAAACTTATCTTCAGAAACAATAAAGCCTGAAAAATTGGAGTCCAATTTTTTTTTTTTTTTTGAGTTGGAGTCTCACTCTGTCACACAGACTGGAGTGCAGTGCCCACTCCTAGCCACCACAGCCTCGGCCTGCTGGGCTCTGGTATCCTTCCACCTCAGCCTTCCAAGTAGCCGGAATTACAGGCATGTGCTACCATGCCCAGCTGATTTTTTTTGATTTATTGTAGAGATGAGGTCTCACCAAATTGCCCAGTCGGGTCTCGAACCAGCAGGCTCAGGCAATCCACTCACCTCAGCCTCCCAAAGGCACGGGATTACAGGCTGAGCCACTGAGCCTGGCCGGAGCCCAATTTTTAATGTTCTGAAAGATAAGAAATTTCAGCCAAGAATTTTCTACACAGACAAGCTGTTTCATCAGTGACGGAGAATTAACATCCTTCCATACATCCAATCTCTAAGAGAATATGATGCCTTTAGCCCAGTCCTTTAGGAGATGCTTAAGAAGTTATTGAGTACAGAAAAAAAAATAAATAATGGCCATGCACATCAAAGAGTACCAGCAAACACAGAGTTAACAGAGCATACAGAGCACCAACAGAAATGAACACACACACATGTATAAACGTAAAAGTTAGGGATAAACTCTCACATTTCAATAATCATCCTGAACATGAATGGACTAAATGCGCCATTGAAAAGATATAAAGTAGGAAACTGGATTTTAAAAATGCACAATACAACAATCTGCTGCCACCAGGAAACTCATCTCGTTGCAAAGGACACCCATACTCAAAGTTAGAGAATAAAAAATGAACTTTCTGGTGAATGGAAAATTAAAAGATAGCAGGAGTAGCTATTCTCATATCAGACAAAATAGCCTTCATGGCATCAAAAGTTAAAAAGGATACAGAAGAACACTACATAATGGTAAAAGAATCCACCAGCACACACACACACAAATCCATCCTAAACATTTATGCACCCAACTAGGTTTTATAAATCAACTATTAAATAAACTAAGAAAGGACACTGACACTCATAGAATCATAACTGGAGACTTGAATACCCCACTACAAGCTAGAAGATGAAAAAATGAACTTTCAGGCAAATGGAAAGCAAAAGAAGGCAAGAGTAGCTATTCTAATATCAGAAAAAAACAGCTTTCAAGCCATCAAAAGTAAAAAAGGATACAGAAGGACACTATATAATGATAAACAGCTCAATTTACCAGTATGATATCTGTCCTAAACAAATATGCACCCAACACAGGAACACCGGGTTTTAGAAATCAACTACTAAATAAACTAAGAGAGGACATTGTCTCTCAAACAATCATAACTGAAGACTTGTATACCCCACTAAAAGCTCTAGGTAGATCATCCAGGCAAAATAAAATCAATAAAGAGATCTGGATTCTCAACCCAATGCTTGACCAAGTGGACTTAACAGACATCTGCAGAACACTTCACCCAAAAGTAGGGTATTTCACGTGTAGGGTATACATTCTACTCATCAGTATTTGGAACATACTCCAAGATTGACCATATTTTGAACATATATGATATGTTCAAACAAATTCCAAAAGATAGAAACAATACTATGCTTATTCCCAGATGACAGTGGAATAAATATCAATATCACCACCAAAAAGACACTCCCCAAACACACAAAAACATGAACACTAAGCAACATGTTACTGAATGACTTCCGGGTCAACACAGAAATCAAAATGGAAATAAAGAGATTCCTGGAAAGAAATGAAAACAAAGACATATCTTATAAAGTCTCTGAGATAACAAGAAAGCACTATTAAGAAGAAAATTCACAGCATTGTATACTCATATCAATAAAACAAAAAGATCACAAGTAAAGAACCTAACATCACATTGAAGGTATCTGGAATGGCAAGACCACAGAAATTCCAACTTCAGCAGAAAAATCCAGATCACTAAGATACAGTTACAACTGCATGGCATAGAAGACAAAAATATCATAGAAATAATCAAGAAGACAAAAAGCTTGTTCTTTGAAAGGATAAATAAGATCCATGAAACCCTAGCTAGATTGACTTTAAAAAAAGAAAGAGAAAGCCCAGATAAACACAATCAGAAACACAAAAGGTGAAGTCACAACTGACCCTGTGAAGTGCAAAATATTATCAGAGATTACTATAAAAACCTGTATACAATAAACTAGAAAAGCTAAAGGAAACTGATCATTTTCTGACCTCCCAAGTGTGAAACAAGAAGAATTTTTTATTTTTCATTTTTTTAATCAATATTTTTTATTATGACATTGTGGGGTACAGTTAAGGGTTAGGTATACAAATATGCTTTTTTCAGGCACCCTTGTTGATAAGAGGTGTCTCCCTGTCCCCAGACAGATATTTACTACCGTTAATCCCACCTCCCTTTCCCGCCCATAGTTTCCCACTACTGTCAGTCATTTTCTTATAGTATTACATTGGATGTTCAAGGTTCACTATATGAGTGAGAACATGTGATACTCAGATCTTTGTTTCTGTGAGAGGTCACTCAGTATTATAGACTCTAGCTGCATACAGGTTGCTGCTAAACTCATGATTTTGTTCTTTATGGCTGTGCAGTATTCCATTGTGTATATGTGCCACATTTTTTTAATCCAGTCCTCTTTTGATGGACAGCATGGTTGTTTCCAGGTTCTTGCTATTGTGAACAATGCTGCGATAAACATACATGTGCAGGTATCTTTTTTATAGAGTTATTTGAGTTCTTCAGGGTATATTCCCAGTAGGGGGATTGTGTGGTCATATGGGAGGTTGATATATAGAGCTTTTAGAAATCACCACCCTGCTTTCCACAGAGGTTTCACTAGTTTACACTCCCACCAACAGTGTAGAAGTGTTCCCTTTTCGCCACACCCTCTCCAGCAGCTGTTACTTTTTGAGTGGTTGATAATGGCCATTCTGACTGGAGTTAGGTTTTATCTCAGTGTGGTTTTGATTTGCATCTCTCTGATGATTAGTGAGGTTGAACATTTCTTCATGTGTCTGTTGGCTGCTCGGATGTCTTCCTTTGAGAAGTGTCTGTTCATATCTTTTGCCCATTTTATAATGGAGTTGTTTGTTTTTTTCCTTTCAGCATGTTTGAGTTCCCTGTAGATCCAAGATGTAAATTCTTTGTCAGACCAGAAGTTGGCAAATACTTTTTCCTAGTCTGTAGGCTGTCTCCCTGTTCTCTTGATAGTTTCTTTGGCATTGCAGAAGCTTGTCAGTTTAATGAGGTCCCACTTGTCTACCTTCTCTCTTATGGCCTATGGGTTTTGGGTTTTGTTCAGGAATTGGATGCCGGTTCTGATTTCCATAAGGGTATGTCCTTCATTTTCTAAGGTTTTTATGGTTTGAGGTTTTACGTTTAGGTCTCTGATCCATTTGGAGTTAATTTTTGTGTATGGGGATAGATAGGGGTCCTGTTTTAATCTTCTTCATGTGGTCAGCCAGTTTTCCCAGCACCATTTACTGAATAGGTTCTCCTCTCCCCAGTGGTAGGTGGTGGAGGCTTTGTCAAAGATGAGTTGGTTGAGAAATTGAGGTTTTGCTTCTGGAATCTCAATTCTATTCCATTGATCTATAGGCCTGTTCCTATACCAATACCAAGCTGTTTTGATGATTGCAGCTTTATAATAAAGTTTGATGCCTGGTAATGTGATACCACCTGCTTTTTTTTTTTTTTTTTTTTTTGCTGAGGATGTTCTGGCTATTCTTGGTTGTTTGTGTTTCCACATGAATTCCTGTGTTGCTTTTTCTAGTTCTGAGAAGAATGTTGCTGGTAATTTGATGGGTATTGCGTTGAAAGTGCAGATTGCCTTAGGTAAGATGGACATCTTCACAATTTTGATTCTTCCAATCCATGGGCATGGGATATTTTTACACTTGTTTGTGTCATCTTTGATTTCCTTGAGCAGTGTTTTGTAATTTTCATTGTAAAGGTCTTTTATGTCTCTGGTTAAGAAGATGCCAAGGTATTTCATTTTTTTGGTGTGGCTATTGTGAATGGAATTGTGGTTTTTATTTGAGTTTCTCTTTGTTTATTATTGGTGTAAAGAAAGTGATTGTCTTTTGCACATTTATTTTATATCCTGAGACTTTGCCAAAGGCCTTTAGTAGTGTAAGGAAGTTTTTGACAAATTCTCCAAATTTGGGTTTTTAAAGTACACAACCATGTCATCTGCAAAGAGAGATAACTTGACTTCCTCTTTTCCTATTTCAATACCCCTGATTGCCTTCTCTTCTCTGGTTGCTCTAGTCAGGACTTCCAATACTATGTTGAACAGGAGGGGTGAGAGTGGGCATCCTTGTCTTGTTCCAGTTTTCAGGAGAAATGGTTTCAATTTTTGTCTGTGGCTGTGGTTTCTCGTAGACGGCTTTTACTATTTTGAGGTATGTTCCCCATATGTCTAGATGTTCGAGGGTTTTTATCAAGAAGAGGTGCTGGATTTTAACAAAAGTTTTTTCTGCATCTAATAATATAATCATGTGGTTTTTGTTTTGACATCTGTTGATGTATTTAATCACATTTATGGTTTTATGAATGTTGAACCAGCCTTGCATCCCTGGGATGAAGCCTACTTGGTCATGATGGATGATTTTTGAGATGTGTTGTTGAATTCGGTTTGCTAGGATATTGTTGAGAATTTTAGCATCTATGTTCATCAAAAATATTGGCCTGTAGTTCTCTTTCTTTGTTGGGTCTTTACCTGGCTTGGGTATCAATGTGATGTTAGCTTCATAAAATGATTTGGGGAGAGTTCCATCTTTTTCAATTGCTTGGAATATCTTCAGTAGGATTGGTATCAGCTCCTCCTTAAATGTCTTGTAGAATTCTACTGGAAAGCCACCTGGATCAGGGCTTTTTTTCTGTAGGTGGTTTTCTTATGTAGTCAATTTCCTTGATTGTTATTGATCTCCTTAGGGTCTCAATTTCTTCTTGTTCCAACCTAGGCAGGTTGTGTGATGTCAGAAAGTCCTCCATATCCTTAAGGTTTTCAAGTTTGTTTAAATACAAGTGTTTGTAGTAGTCTCTAATGATCTTTTGTATTTCTTCAGGCTCAGATGTGACTTCGTCTTTCGTGTTTCTGATTGTGCTTGAGTTTTTTCTCTCTTTTTCTTGGTCTGTCTAGCTAGGGGACCATCGATCTTGCTTTTCCTCTTGAAGAACCAGCTTTTTGTTTCATTGATTTTTTTGTATTATCTTTTTACCTTCTATGTCCTGGATTTGGGCTTTTATTTTGTTGATCTGGATTCTTGTGCTGAAAATGGGGGTTTTGTGGTCTTGCTTTTCCAGTTTCGTTAGGTGGCTTGTTAGGCTGTTAATTTGTGATCCTTCCATTTTATTCATGTAAGTTTGTAGGGTTATAAATTTCCTTCTTACTACAGCTTTCATAGCATCCCAGAGATTTTGGTAAGATGTTTCTTCATTTTCATTTGTTTCCAGGTATCTTTTGATCTCTGTTTTGATTTCATCATTCACCCAGGAGTTGTTTAACATCATGCTGTTTAGTGTCCATGTCTTAGTGGGTCTTAGGGGGAACTTGTTGGTGTTAATGTTTATTTTTATTCCACTGTGGTCCAAGAAGGTGCATGGTAAAATTTTAGTCCTTTTAAATTTGCTTATGCTTGATTTATGGCCAAGTATGTGGTCTATCTTAGAATATATTCCATGCGATGATGAGTAGATTGTGTATTCTGTGGTCTTTGGATGGAGTGTTCTGTAGGTATAAATTAAGTCCATTTGGTCAAGAGTCACTTTGAGGTTCTGGATCTCATTGCTGATTTTTTGTCCACATGATCTGTCTAGGGTTGTGAGTGGGGTATTAAAGTCCCCAGTTATGATGGTGTTAGAGTCAATATCTTTCTTTAGTTTTCCTAGAAATTTCTTTATGAAAGTTGGCACACCTATGTTGGGTGCATATATGTTTAGGATAGATATTTCTTGTTGATGGAGTGAAACTTTTATCATTATGTAGTGTCCCTTTGTATCTTTTTTAATTTTTGAGATCTTAAATGGTATTTTGTCTGAAATTGGGATCGTGTCTCCTCCTTTCTTTTGTGTTCCATTTGCCTGAAAATTTGTTTCCCATCCTCTTACTTTGAATCTGTGCGTGTTCTTTCTAGTGAGATGGGTCTCTTTAAGGCAGTATATTGTTGCCTGGTGATATTTTATCCATTTTGCCATTCTATGTCTTTTCAGTGGTGCATTTAGTCCATTCACATTCAGGCTATTTAATGAATGTGAGAGTTCATCCTTATCATAGGGTTCTTATAGAGTTGTTGTTCTTCCACTTGGTTTTTTGTCTGTCTTTTGGTTTTGGGGTTGGTTCATGTGTATTTTATTCTTTTTCCTGTACTCTTGTGAAGAACATTGCTCTTTTTTTCCTTTTCTTCTGTTTTTTGTACTTTTCTGTTTCATGTAGAGGTAGTTTGGTTACAGCATAAGTTCTTAGGGATTGGATATCTGGGAAAAATTTCAACTCTCCCTCGCTGAGAAAGCTTAACTTGGCTGAGTAGGTTGTTCTTGGTTGAACTGTTTATCTTTTAGGACTTTGAAGATAGGGCTCCAAGCTCTCCTAGCCTGCAGGGTTTCTGTAGATAAATCTGCTGCTATTCTAATTGGTCTTCCATGGTAGGTGATCTGGCCTTTTTCTCTTGCTGCCTTTAGGATTTTTTATTTTATGCCTACTTTGTTTAGGCGAATTATTATGTGTCTAGGAGTTTGTCTTCTCATTTGTTTTCTTGCAGGGTTCTCTGAATCTCTTGTGTTTGAATTTTTGCATCACTGATTAGATAAGGGAAGTTTTCTTGAATGATCTCATGGAAAGTTTGTTCCAGTGTGGTCTCTGTTTCTCTTTCTGCCTCAGGAAGGCCAATTACTCTTAGTCTCTTGAAGTAATCACTCATCTGTTGAAGGTTTTGTTCTGTCTTTTTGAGCTTATTTTCTGTATTTTAAGAGTTTGGGTTAGTTCTATATTTTGGTCCTCAAGTTCTGAGATTCTTTCTTCTGCTTGGGTAGTTCTGCTTTCCATGCTTATCAGTTTGTTATTTAGCTCATTCACAGTATTCTTTATTACTGTTATCTCAGATACCACATCCTTCCTAGTTTCTCCTTTTCTCTCCTCACTTCTTTTTAATCTCTCCATTAATGTCTTGGTATCTAGGTTTGTAGTTTGAGACCAGTCATTCTGGGGGTCTTCATTGTTTGCATTGCAGTCAGTTTTCTCAGTGTCTGCCTTCCCAGGGGTCTGGGGAGACCCATTTCTTCTTTGGTTTTTCTTCATTTGTGGAGATTTTTCTTTCCCGCTTTCCCTCCCCTTCTGTAATTCTGTTTTTCAGGAAAGGTGGGGTTGCTTTTACTTCTTTTAGTTCAATCTCCTATTCTTCCTTATGAGGGTCCTCTGGCTTTGTTCACTTTTGAGGCTGGACTGTGGGTTGGGTGCTGTACTTTTTGCAGTTTTGAGGGGGAACCTGTGATTCAGAATCCATATGCTGATTCCAGCATCCACCAACAGGTGTATGAGCACACTGGAACCTATTTCACTTCTTTATAATCTGTCTTTTCAGCGGGATGTAGGTTTGGTTCCTGGATTAAAAGGAGGCACAAAAGAGGAATATAATGGAGGAAGGGGGGATAAATAGGAAGTTAGAAAGAGAGAAGAGTGAGAAGGAAAACAGACATACATACTAACTAACAGGTGAAAAAGCAACACAAGGCTGGAGAGAAGTGAAAAAAACAATCAAGAAAAATTCCCTAAAGAATACTGGTAGCTACACAGAGACACACCAATGAAGTCATGAAACAGATAGTGTAAGTCAGAAAGCAAACAAAAGTGAGCAAACAGACAAAATGATAAAATCAAAAGTCAAAATAAGAGATCAGACTAGCTCTGAAATCTTTCCTGAGTGTCTAAGTTCTCTTCAGCTCTGATCTCCAGCTTCTCCCCTCTGTTTTCATTGCAGACATCTAGATTTACTCACAATTTGGGTTTGTTTTTTTTTAGCCTGCTGCCCGGGAGGCCTGCGTTTCTTAGCTGCCTTTGTCTGATTCAGTGTAGGGGAGGGGCTTTGTCTCCTGTTTAGTGATGTTACATTAGGAACCTAGGCGGAGGCTGGTGGAAGGTGGGTGAGGCAATGCAAATCTCTGTCTGGAGAATGACGGAGGAGGCAGTTTCACTTTTGGAGATCTTTTCTCTCTACTCATCTGGGTCCCTGTTTTATCTACTATGGTGGACTGTGGTGTTGTGGGAGGCACCGGGGATCAGCTGCACAGCTGGGTGCTGGATCCAGGGTGCCACCAGCAGGCTGGGGTGAAGGAGGGGGTCGGGAATTCCCTCCTCTGGAGCTGAGAACCTCTGATCAGCACCTCCTTAAGATATGCTATTCCCTTACAAAAGCTTGGGGTCATGTGCTGAGTGCCCCAGTCAGAGTGGGCCCAGAGCTCCAGAGCTCCAAAGCTCCAGAGCTCCAAAGCTCCAAAGGGCAGATGGTGAGTGGTGAGGGTGGCCCTGGGCCCCTCACAGGGTACTTCAGTCAGAAATGGGACCAGTATCTCTGGGGGGAGGGTGCCCAGAGCCTCCCTGGGTGACTGGCAGCTTGGTGCTGGGTGTTGGGTGAGATGATGTAGCCAGGGAGGGAGCCGAGACCCAAGACTCCCCCGCAGGCTGGAGTTACATATAGTGGAGCAGCAGCAGTCAGGGGTCGCAATATCTGGCCCTGTGTGGGACCAAAGTTCTTTGGGCTTTGGACCAGTGTGATTGGTGGTGGGCCAGGGGTGGGGGAAGAAAAGTAACAGTCTTTTTGGGAACTCACATTTGGAGAATCTCACAAGTCCACCTATGCTGTTGCCATCTTTTGAAATCAGAAACAAGAAGAATTAAAAATTCTAAACAGACCAATAGCAATCCAGGAAAATGATTCAGTTACAAGAAATCTACCTACCACAAAAAAAGCCCAGGACCTGATGGCTTCCCAGATGAATTCTACAACACATACAATGAGGAACTGATATCAATCTTACTGAAAGTTTTATAAGCTATTGAGAAAGAGGAAATGCTCCCCAACTCATTTTATGAAGCCAGCACCATACTGATACCCAAACCTGTCAAAGGCCTACAAGGAAAGAGAGTTACAAACCAATGTCTTTAGTGAGCACCGATGCAAAAGTCCTACACAGGATTCTAGCAAATCGAATTCAACAACACATCTCAAGGATCATCCACCATGACTAAATGGGCTTTATTCCTGAAATGCTGGACTGGTTCAACATTCTCAAAACCATAAATGTAATTCAGTACATCAACAGATGCAAAACCAAGAACCACGTGATTATATTACTAGATGCAGAAAGAGCATTAAAAAATCCAGCATTCCTTCTTGATAAGAACTCTTGAGCTCCTAAGCATAGAAGAAACATTCCTTAAGACAGTAAGAGCCACCTAAGGTAAATCTACAGCCAACGTTTTGCTCCATGGGCAGAAACTGGTAGCATTCCCCCTGAGAACAGGAACTAGGTAAAGATGCCCATTTTAACCTTTCCTGTTCAACAGCACTGGAAGTCCTAACCAGAGAAATCAGGCAAGAGAAGGAAATCAGGGGTATCCAAATAGGAAAAAAGGAAGTCAAACTACCCCTCTTTGCAGTCAATATGATCCTCTATCTTGAAAACCTTCGGGGATCTTTCAAAAGTCTTCTGACACTTTTAATCAACTTTGGTAAAGTCTTAGGGTAAAAAATAAATGTACAAAAGACAGTTACATTTCTATACACCAGCAGCAAGTAGAGAGCCAAACAAAAAACTCATTTCCATTCACAACAGCCATAAAAAAAAATGAAATACCTTGGCATTCATCTAACAAGGAACTCAAATGAACTGAAAGGAAAACAAAACAAAATGAAAATATCCCTAACAATCCTATCAAAAAGTGGGAAAAGGACATGAATAGACACTTCTCAAAAAAAGATATACTAATACATGCAACCACAGATACATGTAAATATTCTCAGTCTCACTAATCATCAGAAGAAATGGAAACTAAAACCACAATGCTATGCCATCTAACTTGAGTAAGGATGGCCTTCATCAATAAATCAAAAAACAGGTGCTAGGGAGGGTGAAGAGAAAAGGGAATGCTTCTACAGCTGTTGGTGGGAGTGCAGGCTAGTTCAACCTCTGTAGAAAGCAGTTTGGCAATTCCTAAAAGAACTAAAAATTCCTCCATATAATTCAATAATACCTCTCCTAGGAATATATCCATAGGAACATAAATTGTTCCACTTAAAAGACTCCAGCACATAGATGTTTATAGCTGTACTATTCACAATAGTAAAAATATGGAACCAACTCTACTGCCCATCAAATTGAACTGAATAAGGAAAATGTGGTACATATGCATGATGAAGTATTGCATAGCCATAAGGAACACAATTATGGAATTTGCAGCAAATTGGATGTAGTTGAGGCCATCATACTTAGTGATCTATCACAGAAACCAAGAACTGAATACCACATGTTCTCACTCATAAGTAGGACTTGAACGTTATTCACATTAGGACAAGGGAGGAATTGGCAGTCACTGCTGGGGGAGGGAGAGAGGAGGGAGGTACATAGCATCAGCAAGGGTACCTGGTCCTAAACCAGGGGAAGTGAGAGCCAGTTAGAAGATCAAACTTCACCTGCATGCAGCCTGCTTGTGTAGCTAACCCTGACTTGTACCCCACATATCAATACTAATACCAATACTAATACTAATACTAAAGGAATGGAATCAATGTTCCAAAGTAGGGAAGTTAAGATTTCATTGAAACTGGCAGAGACAAAGGAATTTTTAGCAAGGTCACAACATTGTTCATATAAGTTCAGCACATAGTTACAGCCATTTGAATGGTTATGGACAATGTTTCTTTTTGGGAAGCGTACATTAGGATTTTTTTTCCAGAGGGGACAATATCTAGCAGCTTAATAATATGAATTTTCTACCATCTGGTGTAAGAAAAGCAAGACAACAGAAAGGAAGTTAATCATCTATAACAAGGGTCATTAATTAAGAAGGCAGGAGTTTTTTGTCTCTGATATTGTATAATTTTCTCTAGTCATTGTACAAACAAAAAAATAAGGAAGCGAGTTAATCTATAATCTGAGAACACAAGTTGTAATCATTGGTGACTCAAATTAAAGTTGTTTTTCTCAAGACTTAAAACTTGTTTGGGATTCAAATAGTTTTTACATTTTATTTATTTTCACAGAGGAAACTGTAGTATCCAGAGAAAATCTACACAGACATGAGGAAATCATGTAAACTCCACACAGACAGTAGCCCCACCCAGAAATACTTATTTTTCTAGGCAATTTTATTAAAAAATGACAGTGAAAATAATAAAGTTATTTGAGGAACTACTGTATAGCTTTTAAAAAACCAAATGCATTAAAACAAATCCATTAGTATTGTTAGAAAATATAGACAGTAAAATGAATGTGCAGAACTAGGCAGTGTTTAAGAGAAAATGAGTGGAACAGCAAACATATGTCTGATGGAAAGAGCCTGATTCAGGAACGCAAAGAGAGGAGTTTACTTTCATTTTCGATACAATAGTAATTAGAGATAGAGATAAAGGTAGAAATAGATATAGAGAGATATAAGGAAGGGAGGAAAGGGATGAAGAAAGAGACAATGAGGGGAAGAGAGAAAGACAGAGAGAGAGAGACAGAGAAACAGAGAGAAATGAGAAACTGTAAACAGCACTATGTATTTAAAATAAAACAAAATGGATGAAATAAAACTTTTCTATCAATGTTTATTATAAATTGCCATAAATGCTAATAAAAAGAACAAAATAATTTTATAATTAATAATGAAATACATTTATTATTAATATTAAACAAATCTCCCAAAATACTTGCATATAAGGTTGCATAATCTTCAGAGATAAAGAAGACTCTTTTACAAATATATATTTCTAGAAATTAGAAGAAAATAAAAATATATGTATATTTATATTTAGAAAGCAGGATTTATTGAGAGGACAGAAAAGCTCTCAGAGTGGGAGGGGACCCTAGGGGGATGCCCTAAAAACAATTTTAGTATGGACCCTCCAACTTATAAGATAAGGGAAATTATAATTCTAGAATGCCATATCTAAAATATTTTGGGTTAGATATGTTTTAGAATATATGATTTGCTTTATTTTAGAGTGATAATGTGTATATATTCACATAGCATATAATATTCTCAATAACATATCAGTCAATTATAATAATAAGCCATGTATTTATATAAATGACTATAGATATTTTCACAACAAAATATTTAACTATCTTAAATTTAATAAAGACTGTTATATGTATTACTACTTATTCATACATTGTATTTTGCTAAATTGGTCAATGAAATAGTGAGATAAATATACATTTGAGGTCTCACCATGTTGCCCAGGCTGGTTTCGAACCCGTGGGATCAAGCATTCCTCTCGTCTCGGCCTCCCAAAGTGCTAGGATTATAGATTTGAGCCACTGTGCAGGTCTAAAACTGTTTTTTTTTTTTTAATTTAATGACTGGAGATAAAGCATTTATTATTGCCACTGTGCTTAATCTGGAGTTGGATATCTCTTGACGATGATAAAACAGGATATGCAGGGATAAAATAGCACGACGATAGTTATTTTAAAAGCCTTTTAAAAGGCTTTTATTGTTATCTGGTCCACGAGCATGGTTTTCTATCTGAGCAATCCCTCTTTAATTGAGTAAATGGCCTTGGACCTTTTGCTTACTGATAAATGCAGGCTGTTCAAGAAGAGCAGTTAACAGAACACATTTTCACTATATCACTAAGAGTGGGTTTATCACCTGTATTTGCATCATTACCATGTTCATAAATATCTTATGCTTTATAGTCATTTAACACCAGTAGAATAATTTTCCCATAAAACAACGAAAACATGACCAGTATATCATTATCAATATTTATACTTTTTTACCATTTTCTAACTTATTTACATTTTTGTCTGATAAAGTTTTGGGAATAATACAGTTTGATATTCACTTCTTATTAGTAAAACTTCATTTCCAGCTTCAATTTGCAAACATCTTTACAGGACACATTTTGCACTAATCATTTGTTAATGTTGGCTTATTAACTTTAGCATTTATTTATTCAAATGTTTCATCCATGAGTATCCTTAAGACTGAATTATTTCAGGAAATCATCATTCTTCATCTTTATTCACTGAAGGAAATATGTAGAGAAAAAATGTATTTGTAATAAGATTTAATGGGGATTAACATTTTTTATCAATAAGCTTAATTTAAGATGCCATTTTCCAGCTAAAGTAGGTGCTGAAATCTTACATTTTCTCACACACACACAAACTAAGAGAAGGATGAATAGAGCAGTGCTTTTCCTTTTTAAAAATCAAGGAATTTATATTTGATAAAATTTCACTACTTTGAGTGTACATTTCTGCAAGTTTCATCAAATGCTTGCAGTCACGTAACCACTATCAAAACCTTCCCCCCTAAGTTCTACAGTCCCTCTTTGCAGTCACCTTTTCCCTATATGCTGAGCCCCAGGCAACTTTTCTGCTTTCTGTCACTATTGTTTTGCTTGTTTTAGAATGTCACATTCATGAACATAAACTTTTTAATTCTAAATTCTTTTACTCAGCATAACGTATTTGAGATTTATTCGTGTTGCTGCATAGATCAGTAATTTGCTTCTTTTTATTGAGGGGTGGCATTATGGTATGGATACTGCACTATTGTATGAGATGTATCGAAATTTATTTATTCATTCACCAGTTGAGGAACATTTGGCCTGTTTAGCAACTATGACCAAAGTTAATATACATGTTTACACACAGGTTTTTGTGAAAAAAATTTTTATTTACTTGCTTGAATACCTGGGAGTGGAATTGCTGTGCTATATGATAAGTATATCTTTACCTTTAGTTGAATGTGTCAAACTTTATTCCAAACCAACTGTGCTATATGCTATATGCATTTCTAACCAATGTATGAGAGTTCCAGTTCTGTATTCTCACAGACTCAAAACACTTGGTGTCTTACTTTTATATTTGTGTGTTTTAAGTCATTCAATTAGTTTTGTGGTAGAATCTAAAGATATCTTAGTTTACACTTCCCTGATGACTAATGATGTTGAGTGTATGTTCATGTGTTTATTGACCCCTGTATATCTTCTTGGGTGAAATATCTGTTGTCCATATTTAGTAGGTTGTTTGCATGCCTATTACTGAGTTTTGCTAAGACTTTGGATAGTCTGAATCCAAGTCCTTCATCTAGTATGTAACTTGAAAGTATTTTCCCCATAGAATGACTTGTTTTTTATTCTCCTAGTAGAGTGCCTAATTTTGATGAAGTACAGTTTATTTCTTTTTTTCTTGTAGGAATGTATTTTTCTATGAAATATTTGCTTAATCATTGTCACAAAAATTTTCTCCTGTTAGTTCCAGAATTAGTTTCAGGTTTTATATTTGTTGTCATGATCCATTTTCAGTTACGTCTTATATATGAAATAAGTATGAATTAAAGTTCTATTTTTAATAAAGATGCTCAGCTGTTCTCCCAACCATTGTTAAAGATATGCTCCTTACTACACAGAACTGCCTTTAAATTTTTACCGAAGTCAATTGAATATATATATATATATATAATATATTTATATTACTATCTTTCTATCTTTCTTTTTGGTATCTCAGATTTTTCTAGGTATGGCCAATGTAAGTTCTTTCAGATAATCTCTTCTGTTTTATATTCTTTTGACATGCATTCTTTCTTCTGTTTCTTTGTTTTTGTCATTTTCTTACTTTATGACACCACAAGATGTTGCTGGATCATCACATGTTTTCTCTTCCCCAGCTCTACAAATAGTCAATTCTTTCAATAATCCTGTATCCTTTTATTGGAGAATAGTATTCAGACTAAGATGGAGTGCTGGATATTCATTAATCTTGATTTGGTCACTGCTTCTAGAATGTCTCAATGGATAGAGTCAGAAAACCCATGTATATATATATATATATCCGTGTCCGCATACATCTATACTTATTTTAGCATCTATGTAAATGAATATTAAAATACATTTGTATCAGTTCTTCTGTGTTGTTTTAATGATTATTTTAGAGTATACTCCTACTAATCACACAAAAAGGTTAACTGTAGATCAGCTTCAAGCAGATTATTGAGGAGAGATATATTCTAGAAGAAGACATTGCTATTATAGGAGATGATAGCTCTATGCATTTTATTTCCCTTAAAGATTTTTCAGTGGAAAAAGATGTGGAAGCGAAAGATAGTGATATTGATGATCCTGACTCTCTGTAGGCCTAGGTCCTAGGTTAATAATGTGTGTTTGTAGTTTGTAACTTAGTTTGGCGTCTCACTCTGTTGCCTAGACTAGAGTGCAGTGGCATGCTCACGGCCTCCACAGCCTCCACCTGCTGGGCTCCAGCGATCCTTCAGCCTCAGCTTTCCAAGTAGCTGGAACTACAGACGCACGCTACCACGTCTGGCTAATTTTTGATTTATTTGTAGAGATGAGGTCTCACCAAGTTGCCCAGGTGGGTCTCGAACCCGTGAGCTCAGGCAATCCACTCACCTCCACCTCCCAAAGCGCTGGGATTACAGGCTGAGCCACCCAGCCCGGTTGTACCTTAGCTTTTAATAAAAAAAGTTTAAAAAGCAAAATAAAAATAAAAAATAAAAAGAGAAAAAAGGGTATAGAATAAGGGTATAAAATATATTTGTTTATCTGTAAAATATGTTATTTAAGCTGTCTTATTACAAAGCAAAAAAAAAGTTAAAAATTAAAAAGTAAAGTTACAGTAAACTAAAGTTAATTTAATCTTGAAGAAAAAAAATTTTAAACAAATGTAGGACAGCCTAAGTGTACATTGTTTATAAAGTTTACAGTGGTACACTGTAATATCTTAGGCCTTTACACTCACTCTTCACTCACTTACTGACTCACTCAGAGCAACTTCTGGTCCTGCAAACTCTATTCATGGTAAATGTCCTACACAGGTATACCATATTTACCTTTTATATCATATTTTGCTATAACTTTACTCTTTTCTTTTCTTTTCTTTTTTTCTGAGGTGGTGTCTCACTCAGTCGCCCAGGCTGGAGTCACCACAGCCTCGGATTGCTGTGCTCAGGCAATCCTTCTGCTTCAGCCTTCCAAGTAGCTGGAAGTACAGGCACATGCTGCCAAGCCTGGCTAATTTTTTGATTTACTGTAGAGATAGGGTCTTTCCAAGTTGCCCAGGCTGGTCTTGAACCCCTGGGCTCAGGCAATCCTCTCACTTCCACCTCTGAAAGTGCTGGGATGACAGGTGTGAGCCACATGCCTGGCTTTACTTTTCTATCTTTAGAAATGTTTAGATACACACATACTTACCATTTTGTTATGATTGTCTACAGTATTCAGTACAGTAACATTCTGTATAAACGAAAACCTAGGAGCAATAAGTTATCTCATAAGTGTGTAGGAGATGCTACCATCTAGGGTGTGTCAGTACACTGTTGTTCACACAATGAAAAAATTGCCTACCAATGCATTTTTAGAAGGTATTCCCATCATTAAGCAGTGTATGACTGTATACTGAAATATTTAATCTTTAAGAATTCCAGTATTTCACAATTTAATTTTAGATTTAATAGAACACTATTCAAAAACCAATACATTTTTGTGCAATTGATGAACTGATCCAAAAATGTACAGGGAAATGTAAAAGACAAATAGTGTCAGTTTAGTCATAAAGAAGAATAAAAATATTGTATTTGATACAGACACTAAGGTTATGTCTATGGTAATGAAGACTGTATAGTTTTTGTTTGAGGCTACCCATGGATTGTGTATGACAGAAAATTCAGATATACATTCACACATATACAGATAACTAAAGCATGATTAAATAGTACTGCAGAGCAGTGGAACTAGGAGAGCATTTTTAACAACAAAAAAGTTGTACAATGGAAAATACATATAAAAAAGAAATTGGACACTTACCTCAATCAAAAAAATCTAAATTCTAGGTCAAAGATTTATATATGAAATTCAAAACTGTTTATATTTCAGCATGCACTATAGAAAATTACCTTCAATAATTTATGGCAAAGAATGACTTCTGAAAGAAAGAGGGGGAAGCATTAAACATAAATAATAGAAATGATGAAATTGACTATTATAAAAATGTGAAACCTTAAAAGAAATTTCATATGTGAGGAAACACACATGGGAGGATCCCCCCAAACCTGAAATTTATTTATAAAAAAGTGTATTTATTCTTACCTGTTTAAACTTCAATCACCTTCAGAGTACTCTTTGTTTGATGAAATACACCTATCAAGACTCTCCACTGCTCAAAATAGTTTTCTTCGTCAATTTTGATGCCATTTAGTGTTCCTGCCGTTTTTTGTTCCACCTCTTCTTCATTGGAAAAACATTTCCCTACAAGGATATTTTTCATGTAGGAGGAGATGATGAGACCAGGTGAATAGGAGTGAGATCCGGTGAATAGGGAGGGTGGGCCTGGGTCATGCTGTTCTGGTTCAAAAACTGCTTAACATTCAGTGCAGTGTGGGCATGAAATGGGCAAACGCATTGAAATAATCTCCAAAAATTTTGCTGAAAGCTGAATGTAGTCTCTCACAACAATGCTACCAGGCACACTGATGCTGATGGGTTCCTAGAACACTTACCTAGAGGGGAAAGCCTGGATTACTAGGGGCCCATCCTCCAAAAGATAATTCTAGGTTTTTTGCGGGATCCCCCCCATACAATATACACTAGATCAGTACTTATTATATAGGGAGTTTCCACCAATCAATATAAAAAAAAGAGAGAACCAGGACTGGAATAAATTCTTCACATGTGAACGAATACAAATGGTCAATAAACACATTAAAAAGTTTTCAATACTGTTAACCATCATAAAAATGCAAATTAAAAAGATGATATTTACAATTTTTCATCTACCAGAATGGCAAAGATTTAAAAGTGTGATAGCTAACTACTGGCAATGTTGTAGGTACCTAGTGTTTTCATACCCCTTTATTAGTAAGCTGCTTCAATCAACTCAGAAAACAGTTTTTTATTATTTAACACATTTTAAGACGTACAAGTTTTCTGATGCAGTATTTTTTCTCCTATGTATATATGCAAATTTTCTCTATACGTTTCTCAAAATATAGGAACAATAATTTTCTTCGTATATTTGTTTATAATATTCAAAGATGTTAGCTCACATATCAGTAAGATGGATAAATACAATATGGTTTACTCATTCATTGGAAGAGTTTTAGAAAAGTAAATCAATAAGCAATCAGGGGTTCTCAAGCCCTGGGACATAGACTGGTAACGGTCAGGTCAGTAACCTGTTAGGATCAGGTCACACAGCAGGAGGCGAGCGGCAGGCAAGCAAACAAAGTTTCTTCTGTATTTACCACTGTTCCCCATTGCTTGCATTACTTCCTGAACTCCATTTTCTGTTAGATCAGCTGTGGTATTAGATTCTCATGGAGCACAAACTCTGCCCACAAAAGATCTATGTGAACTGTGCATGCGAGAGATTTAGGTTGCCCATTCCTTACAGGAGTGTAATGCCTGATGACCTGGGATGGAGCTGAGGCAGTGATGCTAGCACTGGGGAGTGGCTGCAAATACAGATTGACGTTAGCAGTGAGGTTTGACTGCACATGCCCTCCACCCCCACCCTATATCCATGGAAATATTGTCTTCCGTGATACCGGTCCCTGATGCCAAAAAGACTTGGGGCCACTGGGCTAAATCATAGGTAAATTTCAGAATCTTAACATTTTTTGAAGAAAAAAGATACAAAATAATTTAGATGATTATTTAAACTAAAAGTACAACTAGAGGAAATTAGCTATAGAAGATGGAAAATGTGCATAATCTGATATACTTCTTGATTTTCTATTATGATAGTAATCTCTGTTCACACCAATTAGAACAAACAGGAATCCAAGTTTATCAAAGGTTTAAGTATCCATGCTACAGAAAACTCCAGAAAACATTTAGGTCTGTAAATCTGTTAAAATCATAGCATAGATCAGAGAAGCAAACTCAGAACTGGTAAAAAAATAATGCTATTTATCATTCACTGTTAGTAGTCAAAATAAGTAGACAAAAGTATTTATTTTAAAATTTAAATTAGAGAGAAACTAAATTATTTTTTATTTAAATCTATGGGAAATACTTCTATTTCCTGAAAAACAGTTATGAATAGTTCTTTGATTCAATCCAAATAATAAGAATGTGAACATAATTTCCCTCATAACCAAATTTTAACTTTTTTGAAAATACCTCAAAATATTAATTATAATAAAATTCTGGTATTGGAAGTTGCACAACTTTAGCAAATCATGCTATTTTACATTTTAAAAAGTAATCCAATCAGTAATCATGTTTCTCTTTTTTTTTTTTTTTTGGCTTTAGTGTTTAGTGTCCTCATCTCAATATATTATTTTTCATACTGTTACAATATTTTTTATCTTTGGTGTAAAGACAATAATCAATAACCTGTCATGATCAATTCTGATGTTGTTTAATATATGGGCTTCTAACAAAGAAGCACAGCTGGTTTTTCTACATCTATAGTTTTATTTCACAAAAACAATAAATAATTATGAGAAAATAGGAAAAGATTGCATGTTTTTAATATTAGCTATTGGCAATCAGATTTGATTGAAGAAGCAAATATTATCAAATAGCAGATGTCTAATAATCTTTTAAAATAAGCTTTATTTTCTTATATCTATTCTTTAAATATTCAGAATAGGGCTAAAATGTAGTATCCTATTGAGCAATTCAAGGCATATTTTCTTCTTCAGTTATCTTGCAGAAGACCAAAGCTAAACTTTTATTTCTGTGATAACTGTTTTTCCTTCTCATTCATATGTACTTAGTAAATAAAGTCCATTTTCTTTCTCTTTTTATTTTCTTTCTTTCCATTCTCCTTTTCCTCCTCACAAAATTGTCTCCTCAATATTATAAGGCATTTTATCTTATGATGATATAATCTTGGAAAACACTTTCAGTTAACCTCAATAGGAACATAAATTCATCATAGATCTTTTTTTCTTTATTTCAATAGTCTTAGGGGGTACAAATGGTTTTTGAATACATGACTGTATTGTAGTGTGGTGTACCTATCACCCTTACTCGTGCACATTTTTCCCAACAGGCGATTTTTTGACTCTCTACTCCTTCCCACCTTCCCCATTCTGAGTCTCCAATGTTCATTATAGTATTCTCCATGCCTTTGCATACTCCTAGTTTATCTCCCGCTTATAGGTGAGAAGATGTGCTGTTTGGTTTTCCGTTCCTGAATTAGTTCACTTAGGAAGATGCTCTCCAATTCCATTCAAGTTGCTGCAAAAAATAGGATTTCATTCTTTTTGATAGCTGAATAGTATTCCATAGTGTACATGCACCACAGTTTCATTGCTCACTTGTCAGTTGATGGGCTTTTACGTTGATTCACCATCTTTGCAATTATGAATTGTGCTCTGATGGAAATTCAAGTGCAAAAATCTTTTTAACATAAGGTTCTCTGTTCCATTGGGTAGACAGCTAGTAGTGGGATTGTTGGGTCAAATGGTAGATATACTTTTAGTACTTTGAGAAATCTCCACACTGATTTCCATAGAGGCTGTACTAATTTACACTCCCACCAACAGTACATAAATGTTCCATTTTTCCTGCATCTGCATCAGCATGTATTGTTTTTTGGTTTTTAAATAATGGCCATTCTGACTAGTGAAAGGTGGTATTTTATTGTGGTTTTAATTTCTCTGACAACTAGTGATGTTGAGAATTTTTTATATGTTTGTTGGACATTTGCTTATTTTCTATAGAAAGATGTCTGTTCATGTCAGTTGCACGCTTTTTGATGGGGTTATTTGCTTTTTTCTTTCTGATTTGTTTGAGTTATTCATATATTCTGGATATTAGTCCATTGTCAGTTGTATAGTTTGTATCTTCTTCCATTCGGTAGGTTGCCTATTAGTTCTATTGATTATTCCTTTTGCTGTGCAGAAACTTTTTAGTTTAATTAAGTCCCACTTACTTATTTTTGTCGTGTTGCATTTGTTTTTGAGGTTTTAGTCAACTAGATCTTAGTAGTTTTATAATATGAATATGAAAGCATTTAAACATATGCTTCTTCTGTGCAAAAAATTCATTGTAAATTTGCCCCCTTCAATTTATGTCTTTCTGTGGATAAGTAAGTTTCTTTCTTTATGACACTGTACAGGGCTATTACAACATTTTGTCAAGAGGCTGGACAAATTAACACAAGCCTGCATCTTTCAAAGAATGGTTAAATTTGGAATGAAGAGTGTGAGAATTATGACTTACTCTGTATATTAAACTTATTTTTTCTATAGTCCTTGATGTATACAAGTTTATTTTTAATATTGCTGAAATTATCTAATCCATTAAAAATTTTTTCACATTTTAAAACTAATTAAGAATTTAACAGTTCTGTCATCACTTTGGTGATGTCATGTCAATTTTAATTTTTTTCTCATACATGTACACTAAACAGTTCTCATTATTTTTCTCTTACATTTATCCTAGAGTAGGATGAAAAATTCCTAGATTCTACTTGAATGTGAATTACTAAGGTAGGTGATAGGAGTTAAGAAAAACACTAAAATAATTGTAGTAAACTACTATGATATTATATATTTGTGTGTATGTGTGTGTGTGTATTTGTGTATTCTCATAGAAGATTTCATTTTTCAGCATGACTGACCTCTGCACTAGGCCAAGTTCTCTAAAATTGTATTCAAAGTAATTAAAGAAAGGAGAACATTCTGATTACCAGGTATGTCCTCATATATCAAAATATGACAGATCATCTCAAATGTAGGGGAACTGATAACATTCCTCAGTTTTTATCTACCATGCTATTCATAACTCTGAAATATCTACTAATTAATTTTTGAAAAAATTTTGATGAAAAAGGAAAAATAAGTTCAATATGTATAACTCAAACTTATTTTTACTGTTATTCCCTTCTGAGGGATTTCTTCAGAATTCTAAAAAGAAAAAATATTCTATATTTCCATAAGAGAAATATTCAAAGGATCTAATCTAATTCTGGTACAATCGCCTAAATCCCAGATTGTAGTTTTTCTTAATGCCCATTACAGTTTTGAATATTAATGACTTCTGAAACTGAGGAACTGCACATTTATGTCTGCCCTGAGCTCCAAGAACTCCGAATGAAATTCTCAGTTCCTGACAAATATGACAAAGAGGTTGCTCTGAGCTTCTCATATGTTCATATTTAATATGTGATATTTTTTATGTTGGCCATCAAAATGACTGTTTTCTAAAAGGAATGTCAGTTAGTGAAATGAATAAAACTGAAACTGTCTCTAGTGCAATGTCATTATAGTGCTGTTATGTAAAATCTTTGTTATGTACATGAAATGAACAAACAAGAACTAGAAGAAGTGCATTTTTAAAATGTCATGTTAAAAGGCAAGAATATACAGATTAGTATGTCTGTGACATTTGCTTTTTAAAATAGGGTCTCTTTTCATATACTGGTGATTGTCCTTGGAAGTAATGCCATGAGAACTTTGGTCTAGTCACTTCCGTGGTTTATCTAGGATTAGGTATACAAATAAAGTGTGGAGGGATCTGTTCTTAAATGTCTCTTATTGACAATGCTAATAGCATCAGTCTTTAATTTATTAAAATAATAGCCTTTTTAATATCACTAGCAGTTAGTATTTTACATCTCCCATCACATTTGCATCTCACTTCCATTTGCATATATTTGAGGAATTGTTTAATTTTTGAGAAATTAAGCTATCACTTTTAACTTCCAACTCACACAAATCATTTTTATAGCTAAGTGTTGAAAAGGACAAATGTAATAAATACTTGAAGAAAAAGCAGAAATGTCTTCTTTCTATTCTTGTAAGTTGCTGTTTGACAAGATATCAGTGATGAAAGCAGACATTTTAAGAATACACAAAAAATTCTGTTTTGCTGGGCTCAGTGGTTTAGCCTGCCATCCCAGCACTTTGGGAGGCCGGAGTGAGTGAACTGCCTGAGCCCACAGGTTCGAGACCAGCCAGGGCAACTTGGTGAGACCTAGTCTCTACAATGAATAAAAAATTAGCCAAGCATCTTAGCGCGAGCCTTTAGTTTCTGCTACCTGAAAGGTTGAGGCGGAAGGATCGCCTGAGCCCAGCAGGTCTACTCTGGGATAGCTGTGAGTGTGAAACTTTACTCCAGCCTGGGAAACTGAGTGAGGCTTTAACTAAAGAAAAAAAAAAATCGCAGTACCCCTTGTAATTCAAGCTTCCCCTGCTATGTAAGTGTTCTAGGAATCCATCAGCATCAGTGTACCAGCTAGCGTTGTTGTGAGAAGCTGCATTTGGTTTTCGTGAACTTTTTTTTTTAGAGATTCTTTCATATTGTCCATTTCATGGTGGGTGATTTTTACGGACAACCTGCTCACACTGCACTGAATGTTCAGCAGTTTTTGAACAACAACCGCATGAGCCCTGTGCCCCATGCCCCTATTCACCTGATCTCGCCCCCAAGTGACTTTTTTTGTTTTTTTGTTTCCCTGATGAAAAAGTCCTCAACGGAAAACATTTTGCCAATGTAAAAGAGGCGAAACAAAAGATAGCAGAAACACTAAAAGGCATCAAAATTGAAATGTTCAAAACCTGTTTTGAGCAATGGAAGAAGCATTTTGATTGGTTTATTGCATCAAATAGAGCCCTTTGAAGGTTAAACATACAAAAATACACATTTTAAAAAAATAAATAAATTCCATTTTTTGGTCGTCTTTATACATAAAATTTAAAAATAGTTTATATTTAATCAGAAAATTTCCATATATTTAAGATTGGTAAGGAAAATTAGGTGAATTCATAATATTTTAAATGGATGATAAAAAGAATAGTTTTAACTATAATTCACTGAACATTTACCAGATACAAAGAGCTGTGCTAGGTTCTTGATATAAATTACCCCTAATATTAACAAAAATCATGCAAGATGGATGGGTTTCACTTCATTTTATAATTATAGAAACTGAGACTCAGAAAATTTAAGTAATTTACCTAAAAGGCATAGCAAAGCTGATTTCAAACTCAAGTCAACTTGCACTATCTCAGGAAATGACCTTCAAATGAGATTAAACAGAATAACCACTCGTTTTTTCTACCTTCTTTCCATATTTCCCCATTTATATCTACTCAGGAAAATTTTTGCTGACACTGAAATGAATCAAATATTTTCTAACAAGAGTACTTTCACTTTTTGAGTTATTAATGTTGGCCATGCTGATTGGAGTTAGGTAGTATCTCAGTGTAGTTTGGATTTGCATTTCTCCCATGATTAGTGAGGTTGAATATTTTTTCAAGTTTATGTTGGTTGTTTGTATGTCTTCTTTTGAAAAGTGCCTATTCATATTCTTTGCCCATTTTATAAAGCAGCTTTTTAAAATTTTCCTTTTCACATGTTTGAGTTCCTTGTAGATCCTGGATGTTTGGCCTTTGTCAGATATAAAAGTGGCAATTTTTTTTTTCTCATTCTGTGGACTGTCTCCCCATTCTCTTGATGGTTTCTTTTGCTTTGTAGAAGCTTTTCAGTTTGATGAGATCCACCTAGTGTACCTTATTTCTTATGGCATGGGCTTTTGATTAGGAATTGGTTGCCAATTCCAATATCTATAAGGGTGTGTCTCCTGCATTTTTAAGATTCTTATAGTTTGAGGTTTCACGTTTAGTTATTTAATTCATTTAGAGTGATTTTTTTTTTTTGGTATGGTGATAGATAGGAATCCTGTTTCATTCTTCTGTATGTAGTCAGCCAGTTTTCCCAGCACCATTTACTGAACAGGTTCTCCTATCCCCAGTGGTTTCTGGCGGAGGCTTTGTTGAAGATGAGTTGGCTAGGAAATTGAGGTTTCTATCCTGTTCAGTTGGTCTGTATGTCTGTTCCTGTACTGATACCAGATGCTGGAGAGAGGTGGAGAAAAGAGAACACTTCACTGTTTGTGGGAGTGTAAATTAGTACAACCTTTGTGGAAAACAGTGTGGCAAATAGTCATTCTACAAAAAAGATCTATGCTTACATGTTTATTGCAGCACTATTCACAATAGCAAAAACATAGAACCAACCACGCTGCCAATCGAAAATGGACTGGATAAAAAAAATGCAGTACATATAAATGATGGAATACTACGTACCATAAGGGTCTTTGCAGCACCTTGGGTGGATTTAGAATCTATCATACAGAGTGATCTATCACAAAAACAAAGAACTGAGTGCCACTTGTTCTCAGTCATTAGCAGACCCTGAAAGTTTATTGTAATACTACAAGAAAAGTATTGATTGTCACAGGACACTTCAGGGAAGGGAGTGGGGGGGAATACATAATATTAATAAGTGTACCTGATCCCATACTAGGTGAAATAAGGATCAATCGAGACCCAAACTTCACCTTTATGATGACCACTTATGTACCTTATCCTAAATTGTATCCCATGCCTTTAAAATATATATATATATATATTTTTTGGAGGTTTAGTTAGAAACATGGACAGAGTTTTCAGAGCAGTTTTTTTAATACATTGTATATCCAGAAGGTGTCTTAAACATCCAAGTCTATGCTAATATGTAACTTTAACTCTTGTTGACAACTTTTTCTAAGAAAATTAAAGGTGCCAGTTAGTGGGATAAGGAAGACAATGTGATGGTGGTGGAGGTGATTAAGCTCCCAGAGGATTCTACCTGGATTTACATAATATTATCTTATATGAGAACCTAAATATAGGCTGTTATTTTGATTCAACCAAAAACCGGGACAACAAAAGCAGTGCCTTTAACGTGTTGGTTTATATATTAGTCTTAGTAAGCAAATCATGATTTTAAGGGTTGCCAGATGCCAGGATAAGTAGTAAAAGAAAATTGCGTGTGTCCCTTCAATTGCTTCTTCTTTTTTTTTTTTTTGAGTTGGAGTCTCACTCTGTCGCCCAGACTGTAGTGCAGTGGCCGCTCCCGGCCACCGCAGCCTCGACCTGCTGGGCTCTGGCGATCCTTCTGCCTCAGCCTTCCGAGTAGCCTGAATTACAGGCATGCGCTATCACGCCCGGCTGATTTTTTGATTTATTGTACAGATGAGGTCTTGCTGCCCAGGCGGGTCTCGAACCCGCGGGCTCAGGCAATCCGCTCACCTCAGCCTCCCAAAGGCGTGGGATTACAGGCTGAGCCACCGAGCCCGGCTGCTTCTTCTTTTTTAGAATAGTAGTCAGTGGCTATCTTTTTCCTAAGTTTTGAATGCAGTCCTATTTCAAAACAAAGGTATATGTTAGTTACTTCTTTAGCCTTATGATTCTTTTTCTCAAAATCAACTGTGTTTTTCCTTTTATCTCTTGTTGAATAAAACATGAGAAACATAACATGAAATGGTGAGTAGCTTTTGTGCATAGTGAGGATTTGCAAAAACAGAATTTCCTTCTTTAATTTCCTAAGTTTTTTACTTCATTCTTATTTAGTATCTGGTGAAATTTTAGAGATGTAAGATATAGTGACTCTGTCTCTTATATATTGAGTTTAACACAGGAGGATATATTCTGGTTAAGCTTGTGCAAATACTGACTTCATTTTTTAATTAGCTGAAGATGCCATTTGAGAATATGAACTAGTGTTCAAATGTTCACTAACAAATCAGACTTACAAGTCAATTGTAAACGAAATCCAGTAATCATTGCAAACATCTGTTTCTTATTTCAGAGGCATGAATGATACGTTAGGAAATTAGCCTAAGGTTATACTAGTCACAAACATGACTCTCTTGATTCCCACATTCCTGTTCACTTTGTTTTCTGCTGACACTCTGACTGCTGACAAATAGCCTGTCATTTCTCTTCACAAATTTCAAGAAACCGGCAGTTGAAAAGATCACCAGAGATTCCAGAGAAGTCCCTGGTTGCATTTCTCAATAAAACTTTAGAGCTAAAGTTTAAGAATTCCCATAGGGGAAATACAGGAACCCAAGGTTTCTATATTGTACAAGTGAAAAAAAAATTCCTTCTGAAAAATAATCCTGTGGCTTCCACGATTTCTTAGCTCCTCACTCCTCCCTGGTGTTGGTGAGCTCCAGTCATCCGATTGTTTTCATTATTTATTTAAAAGTACCTTGGGGAGCAACGTGTTGCTCTCGTGGTGTTATTCAATAGATAATGAATTAATAAACAGAGGAGCAAAGAGATTTGTGTATCAGGAGGAAAGAAAAAGTTTATGTGCAGTACAGAAGAGACTAGGAGGAAAAAAATAGAGAGAAAAAGTTCATAATGAATGTAAGAAGAAGTGAGTTTAATCCCATAACTTGCTTTTTTCTCTTACATAACAAAAGTTATAAGAGAAGACCCAATAACATGCAAAAATAGTAAATAGACAATTTACCCTTGTCTAATAGTAAAGAGCCAAGATAGACAAGGGTAAATTGTCTTATTTTGCATCTTTTTACTGAACTAAACTTATATCAAAAGAGAAAACAACATACAATATAGTTTTATATCAAAAGAGAAAACAACATGTAATGTTGTTTTAATTCCAAAAATCTAAAATTATTTAATGACAGTAAGTAACTAAGGAACAAATGGTCATTTATGTGAAAACCAACATATTTCCTCTATAGTAAACAGAGAAGACCAGTCCAGAAAAGTGATGGCATTTGAAAGATCCAACATTTCATTTTAATTCAGCTTTGTAGTGTTTCTGTCCTTTTAAACTGAAGATGTTCCCTGAATCCACTAGATCTATTTTCTTCTTGAAGCTCTGAAACATTAAGAAAGCTGGACATTCTCTTTCACAAATCTTCCTTATGGGTTCCGTGGGCACAAACAGATCTACAGAACTGTCACTAGATCATCATTTTTTTCCATTTCTAATGTGGTTTTATAGAGAAACCATATGGATTCCAAAGCCAATCGACTTCTAGTGAAAAGGGCCATATTAAATTTCTAATGTATTATAACTGTTGTGATTAATATAAGTACAGTTTGTAATTCAAGTATTCATTATAATTTATTAAACGGAATCCATTTCTAATGTTTCTCATTATGAGGCTGAACACAGAATGATACTCTTAGATGCTACAATTTTCTTCTCCAGAACAGGAAAGTTGTTTCTCTCCACCAAACATTTTGAAAGGGTTTTAGCAATAAGAAAACAGATAGATACAACGCTTGGCTTATGCTTTAACAGGAGAAGTCAGTGTGCATTTGCAAAAAACCCAAAGATATTGTGTACATAAACATATCCATATACACACACAGGGGGATGGATTATGAAACTTGATTTTGGAGTCAGCTATGAGAGTGGAAGAATCCTAGACATAATGAGCATGACATATGAGTAAAAGTAAAATTATTAAAAAATTGGAAGTATGCAATTTAAATAGGGAGGTATGAAAATATTTTATGAGTATAGAAGGCAAATCAAGATGATCAAGAAGTAGTAGGGTGCCAAAATAGTGTCTGAAATGTCAATGTCATTGTTCTCTTATTCTGAAATTATAAGTATAGTTAACTAAAGTAAGTTGACTTTCATGAAACATTTTAACAACAAACTTAAGCACATATAAATATATAATCGACAATGCCATTAGGTCACAGTCTCTGAGTCTACTGCTAAATCTAAAATATGAGGGTGAAAGGTCTCAGTATTATTAGAATTTTGTTAGCAATATAAATATGTAAAATGCTTATAAATTTGCATAAAATAAGCACACAATAAATGCTAGCAATATTGACAATATTATTTATTTTATGATCTTTTAAAAATTAATTTTTATTTTATAAAGTCATATAATTTTTTTTTTTTTTTTGGGTGGGAGTCTCACTCTGTCACCGAGACTGGAGTGCAATGGCCACTCCCGGCCACCGCAGCCTCGACCTGCAGGGCTCTGGCTATCCTTCCGCCTCTGCCTTCCAAGTCGCTGGAACTACAGGTGCGCCCTACCACGCCCGGCTAATTTTTTTTTGATTTATTGTAGAGATGAGGTCTCTCCAAGTTGCTCAGGCGGGTCTTGAACCCGCGGGCTCAGGCAATCCAAGTTCATATAATTTTAAGTTAGAATTATTTTCCTAGAACATGGTTAAATTGTGTAAAGTATTATATTTTTCTTTTGTTTTTCATTCTATTAAAATTATTTAAATGTTTTTAATCTTATTTTTTCATTTTTTAACATTGCTGTGATTTTTTTTATTTTTTACTTTTAGCTTATAATTTTTGTCCGTTGATTTTGTTTTTGTTTGTATTTTATCTCATAGTATTTATTTTAAAAACAAATATTTAAGAATATAAATAGAAAAACGTCATAATATTTCTCATTAAAATGTACACAATTCTTGCTTGCAGAGATAAATCTCCTACCCAAACCAACAAAGAAAACACATATTTCAGTGTCTTATATAGAAAACTTGCTAGTTACTTCAAGATCTTTTCAGATAATTTATAATACATGCAGATATTTTAAATATTATAAATATTTAAGTGGCTAGATAGTCCACTTAAGTGACCAGAGTGTTGATTCTTGACATGATGTAACATCCAACATCTTTTTTTAGCAGCTCTGTGCTTTGAAATCCATCTGATATTTTTATTTTTTTATTATTTTTTGAATTGGAGTCTCACTCGGTCGCCCAGACTGGAGAGCAGTGGCCGCTCCCGGCCACCGCAGCCTCGACCTGCTGGGCTCCGGCGATCCTTCCGCCTCAGCCTTCCGAGTAGCCGGAATTACAGGCGTGCGCAATCACGCCCGGCTGATTTTTTGATTTATTGTAGGCATGAGGTCTCGCTGCCCAGGCGGGTCTCAAACCCGCGGGCTCAAGCAATCCACTCACCTCAGCCTCCCAGAGGCGCGGGATTACAGGCTGAGCCACCGAACCCGGCTCCATCTGATATTTTTAAAGGGCCATGGATTTTGAGCAACCTATACTCAGGTTCTCTCCTCATAAGGCATATTTTGAACCCAGATAAAGGAAAGACAACCATGATTGCCAGATGTATCCCATAATCACAGAACTCATTAGAATTCCACAACAAATCGAGGAAAGGTTTCCACTTCATGCCTTCAGGCCCATAACTTTGAGAGAACTTCAAAATGATGGTTAAAGCAGAATCTGCCTTCTCTTGCTTCATGAGAAAATAGGATTATTTTCTTATATTTTATAACCATTCTGCTGACATTTTTCTTCTGTCCTTTAACTGTGAAATTTCCCACAGCCAGGCTTTGACTGAGGGTCTGATTTTTCAGACATTTCCTATTCTATTCCTCTCACCATTTTTACTGTGACCTTTGGCAATCTGAGAAAGAGCATTGTTACATTGTCTTGCTTATACAGTACATGACTTTAATTCAGTACTCTTTTGTGCTGAATGCAAAATTCTGCCTTAGTATTTAGGAGGTGTCTTTGGTGATATGACATAACTTACAGTTTGCATGATTCAGCCTATTTAAAATAAAAACTTATTCCAAACTTCCAAATGGTTTGCTTTTTGCCTTTGGATAAGTATTTATTTTCAGAACTTGGAAGCACTTTGTATAAGTTCAGTTATTTATTTTCTTTCTCTTAAAATTTATACAATAACAATAAACATAGAAAAAAAAGCAATGTAAGAGTTTAAGAATCTTTGCAATGAAACTAAAAAATAGAAAACAGATAAAAATTTTTTTAATGTATACACGAAATACTACATAGACATGGTGAACAATGGTGATTGCTTTTCATGTAAATAAAAAGCATTATTTTAAGACATTAATTCATTACTTTAAAAGTTTTATATATGATATAGAGGAATAATGTTTTTATATTAGTATTTTGCAATCTTTGTCATGGTTCTAAGTTTTCTGTTAGTCATGTTGGTGTGGCAGCTTTGAAGATAAATGCTTAGATTCTAACTATTGGGTATTGAACTTATCTTAAAGAAATTCTCAATATTTCTTCTATTATTAGAAATGTATTTCATTTTTTCTACCATGCATACAATCATTATTTCTGTTTATAGCTCATGTTGTTCAGATACTTACATTGATGGAAATCAGAGGTGACTCTATACACTATGATTTACTTCAAATTTACACATAATATTCACCTAGCTTTAGCTAATTCGTCTACAGATTTTTGTGGCATTTGGCAAGGATATCAGTTGTTATACTTTTTGATAGCTCCAAACAATCTTTTGGTATCAAGATCACAAATATTAAAACTGGCCTGTTTTTCTATAAAAAGATTCAGTTTACTTCCAACGTTTACTTCCAACATTTACAATTTGAGAGATTTAACATGAAAATTGCAATTTCTGTGTTTTTTCCCGGCAAAATTTAGAGTTCTCACAATACTGGATACATTTGTTCATAAACTGAGACTACCACAAGACAGCAAGCATGAGCTCTTTCAGCTCTCTATAATGACTATTCCTTCTTGAAGATTTACACTACTCCTCCTCGCTATTGAATACCCACATTAATCTGAATCAGTATGTGTGTGTGTCTGTCTCTTTTTGTCTCTTTTAGAGATACAGCCTAATTGCTCAAGGCTTGGGGTGCAGTGGCACCAATAGTCTCTCTTTCTTTAGCTTCCAAGTAACTAGGACTACAGGTGTAGATACCCAGCTCATTAAAAAACAATAAAAAGTAAAGACAAGGTCTCACTATGTTGCCCAGGCTGGTCTCAAATGCCTATCCTCAAGTTATTTTCCTGTTTTGGCCTCCCAAACTGTTGGGATTACAGGCATGGACAGTCATTCTTGACGCCTGTATGTATTTAAGTGGTGATCCCAGAATTATTGTTTTTTCCTGTCTTCACCATCAACATCTTTCCTGTGAGACAATTGCTTTGACTCCCAGAGGCTTACCATACTTTGTTCATACCTGTTTAACAGGCTACTTAACTGTGTAGGTTCTTCATATCAGGGTTGCATATTTGTTCATAACAATGTGACTTTCTTTGTAAAGATAAAGGAATATTTTTAAGTTTTTCAAATAGAAACAATAAGTTTCATGACCGTGATGATCATGAAATGCATGCCTGAAATATGTGAGTTCATTGTTCGAATTTAATTACACTACTTTTTGTGGTGGTAAGGATATAGTGAAACCTAGCTTGGGTTCATGCTCACCAGTGTTCCATCAAATGCAAAAAGCAAAGCAGACCTAAGGGATCACTACAAACATGCTTAACCCTGGAGATGGTTTTGTGATAGCAAACAACAGGGGCTAATGAGAAATGGCAGCTTTCCACTTGCATGAGGATCAGCCTGGCCATCGGGTCCGACAACTGCTAAAATAAAGTAAGCCAGTGGAGAGAGTTGACATAACTTCAGAAAAAGTCCAGGGAATGAATAATTCAGGAAAAACTAAAGTGAGAAAAGTGTAATATGTAGAAAATAACATTTCTGAACTATTTAAAAAGAAAAAATGCTAGGTAAAATATGGAGTGGTATTAGCAGTGGTGACTTCAGGGTAGGGAAATGTGTGTTTAGATCTTATGTTTTTGATATTTAACTATTTAGATATTTAATTGTTTAGCTGTTCACCAGCTATTAGCCTGGTGAAATTTTTTAACTTCTCTGACTTGTAGTTTCCTCATAGATAAAGATTAAGATATAGTGACAACTATATCTGCTCAGAGAAAAATGTTGGAGATAGTTACACATATTTGTGTGTATGTGTATTTTTGCACTTATGCATACATATAATAGATATATAGTGAATAGTGTCAAGTGTTGTTGCAAATGCCTCTGAGTTACTATTTCTATTATGTCCATCCCTGTTACTCCTATTATTGTGTACTGTGTTCTACCTATCAGTTTCTACAACATTTAACAAAGATTGTGAAGTAGTTGGACGTTTCTGTGTGCTATATGGAGATTACTTATAACAATCTAAAATGTATGTTCCGTATGTTGTGCTGAGTAACAAAAGCTAAAGGGTCTGTATTAAAAACAACAACAAAAAAACACAGGATGCTCTTTTCTGATTCCTGTTGAGATCTTAGGAATTTGGTATCAATCTTCATATTACAGTTGCTCCCCAACTCACCACCAAACAGTGTGAACTAATTATTTTTTAATACTCCACTATGAACAAAAACAATTCCAATTACTTTCAAATCCAACAAGACATTTGCTAAAAAGAAAAAAGGAAGGAGGAGGAGGAGGAGGAGGAGGAGAAGAAGAAGAAGAAGAAGAAGAAGAGTGTGTATTATAAAAAACAAAACAAAACAAAAAAAACCCCTTCTATTGCTGTTGACTTGGAAGTGCCAGGTCATCTTCTCTCTGCATAGCTTCTCTAAAATCCAGAATTCTATTTCTTGGTCCTTGAGTTCAAGGTAGAAAGGAAATTAAGAAACTATCATTTGGTCTATGAGGTGTCATGCAAATCTATAGTTCATAACAAGAGGTTTTATTTTTTGATTCAGACTCAGAAATACATCTTTCAAAATGACCCTTGTCACATATTCATTGGATAGTTCACTTTCTTCTTTTTAATTTTTTTTTTAATTTAAAGATGTGGGGTACAACTCAGGGTTAGGTATACAAATATTCATTATGCAGGTACCCTTGTTGATGAGGTGTGCCTCCACCTCCCCGGCAGTTTCTCATTTCTGTAATCCTTTTCTGATAGTATCATGCTAATTGTTCACAGTCTTCTTATGAGTGAGAACATGTAATACTCAGTTCTTTGTTTCTGTAATGGATCACTGATTATTATAGACTCTAAGTCCATTCAAATTGCTGCAAAGTTCATAATTTTGTCCTTTATGGCTGTTAATATTCCATCATGTATATGAACCACATTTTTTATCCAGCCCTTTTAAGATGGGCAGCATAGTTTGTTTCATGTTTTTGCTCTTTTGAGTAATGCTGCAATAAACATACACGTGCAGGTATCTTTTTCATAAAGTTATTTGAGGTCCTCTGGGTATATTCCCAGTAGGAGGATTGCAGGGTCTAATGGAAGGTTGGTTTTTAGATCTTTTAGGAATCACCAGACAGTTTTCCTCACAGAGTTTGTGTTAGTTTACACTCCCACCAACAGTGTAGAAGTGTTCCCTTTTCCCTACATCCTCTCCAGCATCTGTTGTTTTTTGTTATTGATGATGGTCAACTTGACTGGAGTTAAGTGATATCTCAGTGTGGTTTTGATTATATTTCTTTGATGACTAGTGAGGCTGAGCATTTTTCATGTATCTGTTGGCTGCTCCTATGTATTCATTGGCTACTTCAATAAGGAGGGTGAGAGGTGACATAACTGTTGAATTTTGATCTCAGAAAAATTGTTGGAATTTTTGTCCTTTTCTTTCTGTAGGTGATGTCAAAACTAGACATGAAAATTGAATAAGCCTTGGATTAAAGTAGATATTTGTTATTGTCAACAGTTCATATTTCCTGTAGCTTTTAGAAATCATCTCCACAATAATATAATAAAGGATATTCAATTTTTAAAAATTATTTTTCTGGTTACAAAGACTCACTTATTAGAGCAAAGTACACTTGACAGAATTTTTCAAGAGAAATTATAATGCTAAAGTTTTATGTTTATATGAGTAAATATATTATAAGTAAATAAATGTGATTTCTTACCAATCCATGTCATTGTAGTCAAAGTTAATATAATTTTATTGAAAATTATGTTTATACATACATATTATGAATACAAATATCTTTTTTTATTTTTCAGTAGTGACAGACAAACTTTATACACAAAAACCTTCCGACAGAGACAATCCTGAAAATTTTAAATAAAAAATAGTTTTAAGACACCAAAGAGTTTCTTACATAACAAGAACTTATGAGGCCACAATGCTTTAAAAAGTGATGTGAGCTAAATATTTTACGTTTGTGTCTTTTTGAGACATTTGTTAATTTGAAAATTACAGTTTAGAGGCTGAATAGAATCAGAGACTAAGAAACAGGTCAGATCTATAGGCAGTTTTACAGGTCCAGGAACAACAGTATAGAACTTACTACTGATCAAGGAGTAAGATTTGTGGTTACACTCAGGGTTTTAAGATATTTCCAACAAAGTTGTAGACCTATATCCTAGGAATATGATGGACAGACAATAGATAAACCTATAAGTGTACTGAAACAGACTAGAGTTCTTTTCTTGACACATTTGGCATTTTCTTTCTGTTACTGTATTTTTGTTTGGTTGGTTTTATTTTGTGACTAGAAATAAATGCAATTCTCTTCTGGATGAATATAATGTCAAATAGAGGCACGGATTTTCTCTATAACTTTTCACTAAATGTATATGGTGTCTTAGTCTATTTGAACTAAAATAAAGTACCATAAACTATGTGGCTTATAAAAACAAATATTTAATTCTCACAATTCTAGAGGCTGGACAGTTAGTTATAGATCAAAGCTTTGGCCGATCCTGTGTATTGTGTGTGCCGGCTTCCTTGTTCATAGATGGCCCTTGTCATGCTGTCCTCACACGGTGAAAGGAGGCAAGGAATCACTCTGGGGTTTCTTTTTCAGACCAAGCCAATTTGCAAAGACCTCAATAAATCTGTTTCTTTAAATGCACAAACATCAGCATAAGCCAATAAGAAACATGAAAAACCAAAGAGACATACTACCAAAAGGACACAATAATCTCTCTTTGAACCCCCCAAAATATACACAAGCTTCCTGACAAAAAATTAAAAATAATTGTTTTTAAGAAAGCTCAGCAAACTTCAAGAAAATACAGAATGAGTTCATTATCCAATTTAAGAAGATAGAAAAACACATAAGAAATGAATTACCAAGATGAGATAGAAAATGAAAGAAAATGAGAATAAAAGAGAAAATGCACAAATAAATGTCTTAGGATTAAAAAGGGAACAAAATTGCAGATGCTAAGGAGCTTAAAAAAGCAGTAAGAAATATTGATAAACAACTTAATTTCAAAAAAATTGTAAAATTTTGATAGAATTAATATATTCTGAGAAAATGATATCAAAATTGAACCAAGCATAAATTTTAAAAATTGAAGAAGTCTTGTAACCATCAAAGGAATTAAATCAGTACTGTAGTTAAAATTTTCCCACAATGAAATGGTATACCTAGATGATTTTATAGGTGAGTTTTACCAAAAATCAAGTCACAGAAGAGTGAGACCTCTATGGATAAAATATGAAAAAACATGGGGATAGATAGGGGTCCTGTTTCAATCTTCTGCATGTGGTCAGCCAGTTTTCCCAGCACCATTTACTGAATAGGTTCTCCTCTCCCCAGTGGTAGGTGGTGGAGGCTTTGTCAAAGATGAGTTGGTTGAGAAATTGAGGTTTTGCTTCTGGAATCTCCATTCTATTCCATTGATCTATATGCCTGTTCCTATACCAATACTAAGCTGTTTTGATGATTGTAGCTTTATAGTAAAGTTTGAAGTCTGGTAATGCGATACCACCTGTTCCTATACCAATACCAAGTTGTTTTGATGATTGTAGCTTTATAGTAAAGTTTGAAGTCTGGTAATGTGATACCACCTGCTTTGTTTTTTTTGCTGAGGATTGTTCTGGCTATTCTTGGACGTTTGTGTTTCCATATGAATTCCTGCATTATTTTTTCTAGGTCTGAGAAGAATGTTGCTGGTAATTTGATGGGTATTGCATGGAATTTGCAGATTGCTTTAGGTAAGATGGACATCTTCACAATGTTGATTCTTCTGATCCATGAGCATGGGATATTTTTCCACTTGTTTGTTCCAAATGGATCAGAGACCTAAACGTAAAACCTCAAACCATAAGAACCTTAGAAAATGAAGGAAATACTCTCATGGAAATCGGAACTGGCATCCAATTCCTGAACAAAACCCAAAACCCACAGCTCATAAGACAGAAAATAGACAAGTGGGACCTTATTAAACTGACAAACTTCTGCAAAGCCAAAGAAACCATCAAGAGAGCAGGGAGACAGCCTACAGACTGGGAAAAAGTATTTGCCAACACCAGGTCCGACAAAGGCTTAACATCCTGGATCTACAAGGAACTCAAACGTGCTGAAAAGAAAAAAACAAACAACCCCATTATAAAATGGGCAAAAGATATGAACAGACACTTCACAAAGGAAGACATCCGAGCAGCCATCAAACACATGAAGAAATGCTCAACCTCACTAATCATCTGGGAGATGCAAATCAAAACCACACTGAGATACCACCTAACCCCAGTCAGAATAGCAATTATCAACAAGTCAAAAAATAACAGCTGCTGGAGAGGGTGTGGTGAAAAGGGAACACTTCTACACTGTTGGTGGGAGTGTAAACTAGTGCAGCCTCTGTGGAAAGCAGTGTGGCAATTCCTAAAAGCTCTAAATACCAACCTCCCATATGACCCTGCAATCCCCCTACTGGGAATATATCCTGAAGAACACAAATCACTCTATAAAAAAGATACCTGCACACGCATGTTTATCGTAGCGTTTTTCACAATAGCAAGAACCTGGAAACAGCCATGCTGCCCGTCAAAAGAGGACTAGATTAAAAAAATGTGGTACATATACACGATGGAATACTACGCAGCCATAAAAAAAGAACAAAATCATGAATTTCGCAGCAACCTGGATGGAACTAGAGTCTATAATACTGAGTGACCTCTCACAGAAACAAAGATCCGAATATCACATGTTCTCACTCATATAATGGACCTTAAATATCCAATGCAATACTATGCGAAAATAACTGACCGTACTGGGAAACTATGGTGGGGGGAAGGAGATGGGATTAACAGTAGCAAATATTTGTCTGGGAATGGGGAAACACCCTATATTAACAGGGTGCCTGAATGAAACACAATTGTATACCTAACCCTTAACTGTACCCCACAACTTCATAATAAAAAATATTGATTATAAAAAAAAAAGAAAAAACTTTGAAGATCTTGTGAATGGGGGGGACATTCATGGAAAGGAAACCTCAAAATCATAAATATGTCAGTTTCTTCACACATCAGTCTACAGATTCAATGTGATTCCAACCCAAATTTCAACAAGATCTTTCCAGGAATTGGCAACCAGTGTCTAAAATGTGAATGGAAAAATAAAGAGGCAGGGTTGGCTATTTTATCCCCAAAGAAGAACACCAGGCAGGGAGACTTGTGACATCAAATATTAAGAGCTATTATAAATTTTTATTGTGCTCATGACAGTGCACTTTTGGTGCAGTGATAGTTAAATTGACCAATGTAATTGAGTAGAATTTCCAAAACAGACCCACAAATAAATGAAGCCTTAATTTATAACAGAGGTGGCACTGCAGGTGGGTGGGGAAAGGGTGAACGATTCAGGGAGACATAAACTTTGAAAGTGGGGCTAGATAGTAAATATTTTAGGCTTTATGGTCCTCACAGTATCTGATGCAACTACTTAACTCTGTTGTGGCAACAAAAAAGCCACTACAGATAATATTGTATGTGAATTTGCGATCATGCCTGGGTTCTAACAAAACTTTATGTACAATGAAAAAAATACAAATGATTAAATAAAGCAGAGAAACAATAAATGAGACATTTAAAAAAGGAGATTGAAATCACAAAAAGCAGAAATTTTGTAGCTACAAATATAATGAATAAAATAAAAATTTTAATAGGGAACATTAACAGCAGAATTGATCAAACAGAATAAAAAAAATCTATTCACTCAAAGACAGGTTTTTAAAAAATATAGTCAGAAGAAAAAAAATGAAGAGGAATGAAATAATTTTATGGGATATAGGGGACAGCATCAAAAGAGCAAATTTTTGTGTTTTAGATGCTCAAGAGGAGAAAAAAAAAGAGAAACAAAGGGGCAGAAAGTTTATTTAAATAAATATGTCAGAAAATTTCCAAATCTGGGGAAAGATATAAATATCCAGAAATAGTAAAGTCAAAGGTCTCCAAATAGATTAAATAAAAATAAGATTATATAATAATCAAAGACATAAAATGACCATATAATATTATATGACGAACCATATAATCATGACATATAATTATTACAGTGCCAAAAGTCAAACACACAAAAATATCCTGAAAGCAGCAAGAAAACAGAAGCAAGTCACATCACATATTAAAGGAGTTTTAATAACGCTGTCAGTGGAATTCTCAGAAGAGACCATACAAGGTAAGACAGAGTGGGATGATATATTCAAAGTAAAAACAAAACAAAACAAAACACCCTCTAACCAAACGTACTCTATCCAGAAAAGTTGTCCTTCAGAAATAAGAGAAACAAAAGTTGAGGAAATACATTACCACTAGACGTGTTTTATAATAAATACTGAAGGGAGTTCTTCAAGTTGAAAGAGAAAAGATGTTAATGAGTAAAGTGAAAACATAGAAAAGTTTAAAACTCATCAGTAAAGGCATGTACACAAATTCAAAACAATGAATCAAATAAGAAATTATAAAATAAATTATAAAAAGTCTTAAGACAAATGAAAATTGACACACAACATATCAAAACTTATGAGACACAGCAAAATTAGTTCTGGGAGAAAAACTTATAGCAATAAAAACCCACACTAAAAAAAGAAGAAATATATCAATCAGCAACATTATGTTATACCTAAAAGGAAGCAGAAAAAGAAAGAACCAAGACTCAAGTTAATAGAAAGGAGGAACTGAAAAATATCAGAGCAGAAGTAAATAAAATAGAGAAAAGTAAAATAGAAAAGATAAACTAAAAATTGGAACTCTGAAAGATAAAGTTGCCAAAACTTTAGCTAGACTAACAAATAAAAAAGAGAATAAACTCAAACTGATATTTACCACAGATATAAAAGATCTTAAGAGATGACCATAAACAATTATAAGTCAATAAACTTGACAATCTAGAAGAAGTAAATATATTGCCACACACATTCAACCTACCACGACTGAATTTTGAAGAAACAGAAAATCTGAACCAATCACAAGTAAGGAGACTGAATCAATAATAAAAATCTCTCATCAAAGAAAAGTCCAGGACTTAACACTTTATTACTGCATTCTACCAAACATTTAAAGAATTAATACCAACTTTTCTCAAACTCTTCCAAGAAAATGAAGAGGATATACTTTCTTTGGGGGGTGGGTGCGAAAGCAGGAGTTTATTATGGAGACAGAAGAGCTCCCAAGTTGGGGACCCAAAAGAGTGTTGCCTGAGGATATACTTTCAAACTTATTTTATGAGGCCAGTTTTGACCTGATACCAAACCTAAGACACTATAAGAAAAACAAAGTTGCAAGCCAATATTTGTGACAAACATATATGCATTTTTATGAAAGTCATTTGACAAAATACAACTTTCTTTCATAACAAAAACTCTCAACAAATTAGGAATAAAGGAATGCACCTTGATGTAATAGATGTGACAAGCTCGTATATGACAAGCCCACAGCTAACATTATACTCAATGGTAAAAAGTAAAAAACGTTTTCTTCTAAAATTGGGAAGAAGCAAGACCAATAGAAATTAGCCACTGTAAAAAATGGAAAGAAATATAAGCAGATTGTCAATGACCAGTTACAAAATATATTCTTCTAACATATATGTGAATTGATATTCAGATCGTGATTCACTGGATAATAGCACAGAAAAATAAATACCTGAAAAATGAATGATATTTTCTCAAAGTTGAAAAAAAGTAAACATATAGATCTATATGTTTATAATATAGCTAAATAAGTTTTAAGTAGGAAATATGTAATGTAAATAACATCTAGGCCCATCATCCTCTGACTGCTGAAACCAAAAATAAGGAGAAAAATCTTGAAAGTAACAAGAGAAAAAAAAAAAATGCACTTCATACAAGAGAATAGTGGCTGGTTTTTTTAATCAGAAACAATGATAGACCAGAATACAAAGTGGCGTGCTTAAAATCCCGAAAGGATAAAACCTCTCAACTTAGAAATCTGCATATTTAAAAAACTTGTTTAGTAGCAATGAGGGTGACTAAAGACATTTTCTAATAAACAATAGCTGAGAAAATTTTTCATCAGTAGATCTTCACTTCAAAAAATTCTAGATTGAGGCTGGGCTCGATGGCTCAGCCTGTAATCCCAGCAGTTTGGGAGGCTGAGGTGAGTAGACTGCCTGAGCCCACGTTTGAGACCAACCTGGCAACTTGGCGAGCCCTTGTCTCTACAATAAATCAAAAATTAACCAGGCATGGTAGCATGCGTCTATAGTTCCAGCTACTTGGGAGGCTGAGGCAGAAAGGATCCTTGAAGCCCAGCAGGTCAAAGCTGGTGTGGCTGTGAGCATGGCACTGCACTCCAGCCTGGGCGACAGAGCAAGACTCCAAATGAAAAAAAAAAAAAAATTCAGGTTAAAATTTCAGTATGAAGTAAAATGAGACCAGATAGAAACTCAGTACAATGAAATAATACATTTGGTGCATACATAAAATAAAATATAATATATCCATAAAGATCAGTAAATACAGCTAGATAAAACAACATGAATTAGCCCTCACTAGCATAGTGCTGAGCATTTGAAGTCTTCATAAAGAAGTGTGCCGGCAATTTCCTGTCTTAATCTATATGTTAATCAATAGATGTTCCTTTGGAGATAAGGCATGCTTGTCAATTTTATGTATGTGTATTAAACTCAAATAATCGTTATATTTTAATGTATATGTGCTACTTTCCTCTAAAAGGATATTTTGTGCTTATTGTGGTTAGACTGAGCATCTGACACGAAAAATACAATGGGATAGCCGTCCAGAAACGTTCATGATATAAATAATACAGATAAAAACAACAACACTGTGGCACATTGAAGAGGCTTCTCAGTGGAAAGTTAGGGTTCAACCGGGGCTCGGTGGCTCAGCCTGTCATCCCGCGCCTTTGGGAGGCTGAGGTGAGTGGATTGCCTGAGCCCGCGGGTTCGAGACCCGCCTGGGGAGCGAGATCTCATCTCTACAATCAATCCAAAAATCAGCCGGGCGTGGTAGCGCATGCCTGTA